>NW_024704751.1:21575876-21738673 GCF_018977255.1 Callorhinchus milii | reverse complement strand
AGAGACGTTCTGTGGAGTATGACTCTTTGTATACCTTTCGGTGGTGTGGTTCAAAGGGGCAAGCTTTCTCTTAGAAAACGAACCCTCAATGGAAGTCATTAATGTTAATAACAGCAGAATCGCACTGAGGTGGAGTCTCGTAACTTAGTGGTTGGAGCACTCGCCTCACAGGCGAGAGGACTTGGGTTCGACTCGCAGGCAGGGTGAAACGTTGGACAAGTTTCCTTATTCTACATGCTTCTGTTTACCAAGCAGTGCATAGGAACCCAGTTGTTATATGGATTTTCAAAACAACAACAAATAAATTAATTTGTAAACCGCCTTTCATGTTGGGAGGACATCCCAAGGTGCTGGTGTTTGATAAAGTGCCAATAAGAGACTTGTAAGCAAAATAGAAGCCCCCGGTGTTAAAGGGACAGTGGCAACGGATACAGAATGTCTGGGAGACAGAAAGCAGAGAGTGGTGGTGAACGGTTGTTTTTCTGACTTGAGGGAAGTGTACAGTGGTGTCCCCCAGAGATCAGTATTGGGGCCACTGCTGTTTGTGATCTATATAAATGACCTGAACTTGGGTATAGGGAGTACAATTCCCAAGTTTGCAGATGATACAAAGTTAGGAAAAATAGTGAACGGTGAGGAGGATAGTAACAGACTGCAAATGGACATAGTGGAGTCCTGTAGCTCAGTGGTTAGAGCACTCGCTTTATAATAATAATAATCCTTGCATTTGATATAGCGCTTTTCACGTCGGGAGGACGTCCCAAAGCGCTTCACAGAACACAATGTAAAGTGAATTGAATGTATATTTGTGGGCGAACGCGGCAGCCAATTGCGCACAGCAATGTCCCACAAACAGTCGGGGATTGAAAATGACCAATTTATTATTGTTTTTGTTTTGGAGGGATTATTATTAGGCTCTGTGTGGAGTAAGGAAACTTGCCCAAGGTTTCGCCCTCTGCCTGGGATTGAACTCAGGTCTCTCATTTGCAAAGTGAGTGCTCTAACCACTGAGCTACAGGACTCCACAAAGCCTGTAGCTTTGCAAGCGAGACACCTGAGTTCAATTCCAGGCAGGACAAAACCTTGGGCAAGTTTCCTTACCCCGAGACGCTGATAATAATCCCTCCAAAAACAAAACAATAATAAAATTGGTCATTTTTAATCCACGACTGTTTGTGGGACGCTGCTGTGCGCAATTGGCTGCCGTGTTCGCCCACAAAATATAGTCAATTCATTTTACAGTCTATTCTGTGAAGCGTTTGACACATCTGAACAACATGATATGGCGCGATATCAAATGCAAGGATTATTATTATTATTACCAATAGTGCAACCTGTTCTTTTATTTGTTCCTTACAGATGATGAGTGAACCGTTTGACTGTCACCACTGTAAAGAGTCTCTGTACGGAAGGAAGTACATCTTATCGGGAGAGCAGCCTCACTGTATCCCCTGCTATGACACCATCTTTGCAAACACCTGCGATGAGTGCAAAGAGCCCATCGGACATGAAGCTCGGGTAAGGCACTCGTTGGGCACCCGCTAAATACATTGTTTAATTGGCCATCTACATCTATCTGATCAGCAGCTTTTCTGTTGTGACGAGTAAACCGTTTGATGGCTGGGGATTACAGTTCTATCCTCAAATGTTTGGGTTTACAATGCTGTCCTGGCATGGTGGGGGCTGGGCTGGGGGCAGGGCAGAGCTGGGGGTAGTGCAGGGGGCTGGGGCTGGGCTGGGGGGCAGGGCTGAGGGGCAGGGCTGAGCTGGGGGTAGTGCAGGGAGCTGGGCTGGGCAGGGAGCTGGGCTGGGAGCTGGGCGTGGGCTGGGAGCTGGGTTGGGAGCTGGGCAGGGAGCTGGGCTGGGCTGGGCAGGGAGCTGGCAGAGCTGGGCTGGGCAGGAGCTGGGCTGGGCTGGGCAGGGAGCTGGGCTGGGCTGGGCTGGGAGCTGGGCAGAGCTGGGCTGGGCAGGGAGCTGGGCTGGGCAGGGAGCTGGGCTGGGCTGGGAGCTGGGCTGGGCAGGAAGCTGGGCTGGGAGCTGGGCTGGGCAGGAGGGAGCTGGGCAGAGCTGGGCTGGGCAGGGAGCTGGGCTGGGCAGGGAGCTGGGCTGGGCAGGGAGCTGGGCTGGGCAGGGAGCTGGGCTGCGGGCTGGGAGCTGGGCTGGGCTGGGGGCTGGGCTGGGCTGGGAGCTGGGCTGGGCAGGGAGCTGGGCTGGGCTGGGAGCTGGGCTGGCTGGGAGCTGGGCTGCGCTGGGGAGCTGGCTGGGAGGCTGGGCTGGGAGCTGGGCTGGAGCTGGGCTGGGAGCTGGGCTGGGCTGGGAGCTGGGCTGGGGCAGGGCAGGGAGCTGGGCAGGGAGCTGGGCTGGGAGCTGGGCTGGGCTGGGCTGGGAGCTGGGCTGGGAGCTGGGCTGGGCTGGGAGCTGGGCTGAGCTGGGCTGGGAGCTGGGCTGAGCTGGGAGCTGGGAGCTGGGCTGGGCTGGGAGCTGGGCTGGGCAGGGTAGGGAGCTGGGCAGGGAGCTGGGCTGGGAGCTGGGCTGGGGTTGGGCAGGAGGCTGGGCAGAGCTGGGCTGGGCAGGGAGCTGGGCTGGCAGGGAGCTGGGCTGGGCTGGGAGCTGGGCTGGGCAGGAAGCTGGGCTGGGAGCTGGCTGGGCAGGGCAGGGAGCTGGGCAGAGCTGGGCTGGGCAGGGAGCTGGGCTGGCAGAGCTGGGCTGGGCAGGGAGCTGGGCTGGGCTGGGAGCTGGCTGGGCAGGGAGCTGGGCTGGGCTGGGAGCTGGGCTGGGAGCTGGGCTGGGAGCTGGGAGCTGGGCTGGGCTGGGAGCTGGGCTGGGGGCTGGGCTGGAGCTGGGCTGGGCTGGGAGCTGGGCTGGGAGCTGGGCTGGGCAGGAAGCTGGCTGGGAGCTGGGAGCTGGGCTGGGCTGGGAGCTGGCTGGGCTGGGAGCTGGGCAGGGAGCTGGCAGGGCAGGAGCTGGGCAGGGAGCTGGGAGCTGAGCTGGGCGTGGCTGGGGCTGGAGTGGGTGGGGGCTGGGAGCTGGGCTGGGGGCTGGAGCTGGCGGGGCTGGGAGGGAGCTGGGCGGGCCTGGGGCAGTGTCTGGGGCTGGGGACAGGGCTGGGGGCTGGCAGGGCTGGGGGACAGGGCTGGGGGCTGGGGCTGGGGGCTGGGCTGGGCTGGGGCTGGGCAGGGCTGGGGCTGGGGACAGGGCTGGGGGCTGGGCAGGGCTGGGGGCTGGGCTGGGGCTGGGGGACAGTGCTGGGGGCTGGGGCTGGGGCAGGGCTGGGGCTGGGGCTGGGGGACAGGGCTGGGGCTGGGCTGGGGCTGGGGGACAGGGCTGGGGGCTGGGCAGGGCTGGGGGGCTGGGGGAGCATGGGCTGGGCAGGTGCTGGGGGGGCTGGGGGCTGGGGGCAGGGCGTGGGTGGGCTGGGGGGGCTGGGGCTGGGGGGGGTGGGGGGGACAGGGGCTGGGGGTGCGGGCTGGGGGAGCTGGGGCTGGGGGCGGCTGGGGCGGCAGGGCTGGGGCTGGGCGGCTGGGGCTGGGCTGGGGCGGGCTGGGGCTGGGCAGGGGCTGGGGGCTGGGGGCAGGGCTGGCAGGGCTGGGCTGGGCAGGGCTGGGGGCGGAGGCTGGCAGGGCTGGGGGCTGGCAGGGGGGGCTGGGCAGGGCTGGGGCTGGGCAGGGCTGGGGCTGGGGGCTGGGGCGGGCAGGCTGGAGGCTGTGGCAGGGCTTGGCAGGGCTGGGGGGGACAGGGCTGTGGCGGGCTGCTGGGGGCTGGGGGGCTGGGGCGGCAGGGCTGGGGGCTGGGGCTGGAGGCTGGGCAGGCGGGCTGGGGGCTGGGCAGGGCTGGGGGCAGGGCTGGGGGGCTGGGGGCTGGGCAGGGCTGGGGGCAGGGCTGGAGGCTGGGGCAGGGCTGGGGGCTGGGCAGGGCTGGGCTGGGGACAGGGCTGGAGGCTGGGCAGGGCTGGGGGCTGGGCTGGGCTGGGGGCTGGGGCAGGGCTGGGCTGGGGGCTGGGCAGGGCTGGGGCTGGGCAGGGCTGGGCAGGGGCTGGGGCTGGGGCAGGGCTGGGCAGGGCTGGGGCCTGGGGGCTGGCCAGGGCTGGGGGGCTGGGCAGGGCTGGGGGCTGGGCAGGGCTGGGGCTGGGCAGGGCTGGGGGCTGGGCAGGGCTGGGGGCTGGGCAGGGCTGGGGGCTAAGGGTTGGGCAGGGCTGGGGGCTGGGGCCTGGGCAGGGGCTGGGGGCTGGGCAGGGCTGGGGGCTGGGCAGGGCTGGGGCTGGGGCTGGGCAGGGCTGGAGGCTGGGCAGGGCTGGGGGCTGGGCAGGGCTGGGGCTGGGGGACAGGGCTGGAGGCTGTGCAGGGCTGGAGGCTGGGGGACAGGGCTGGGGGCTGGAGGCTGTGCAGGGCTGGGGCTGGGGGCTGGGCAGGGCTGTGCAGGGCTGGGGCTGGGGGACAGGGCTGGGGGCTGGGTTGGCAGCCTCAGTTCCCTGGCTTCACTTGCTGAGGATTCCAGGCACTTGGTACTGGGCCAGAAATTCTTCTCGAGTGTTTGTTTTACAGTAAACGTCAGGGCTTCGAAGGCAACTGAGATTTATTAGATGGAGGAGCCTGCGGCTGAGCTATTAGCACAAAGTCACTTTATCAGCTCATCCACTCACTGACAGCAGCCAGTTACTGCACAGTGGCCAGGAGCAAACACTGACCTGCTTCATGTCACCTAGCACACCAGCTCTCCCCTCCCCGCTCACTGATCATCATAATAATAATAATAATAATCCTTGCATTTGATATAGCACTTTTCACGTCTTCTCGACGTCCCAAAGCGCTTCACAGAATATACTGTAAAGTGAATTGACTGTATATTTGTGGGCGAACGCGGCAGCCAATTGCGCACAGCAATGTCCCACAAACAGTCATAGATTGAAAATGACCAATTTATTATTGTTTGTGGTTTTGGAGGGATTATTATTAGGCTCTGTGTGGAGTAAGGAAACTTGCCCGAGGTTTCGCCCTCTGCCTGGGATTGAACTCCGGTCTCTCGCTTGCAAAGTGAGTGCTCTAACCACTGAGCTGCAGGACTCCACACACATCATCACACATAGCCTCTGCCTCGCCCCCTCCTGCCCCTCCTTTACAGCCCACCTGCCAACTTCTTTTGGACTGTGCTTCTGGGCATCTATTTCTCTGCCCCTCCCCCCCGCCCTCCTGCAGTGAGAGGAAAGTGGGTTAACGTTTCAGGTCGATGGCCGAAGGTCGCTGGGAACACTCAGCAGGTCAGGCAGCATCTCTCTCCATAGATGACCAAAGGTCATTGACCTGAAACATTAAGTCAGTTTCCTCTCTCCATACACGCTGCCTGATCTGTTGAGTGTTCCCCAAGAACTTCTGTGTTTATTTCAGATTTCCAGCATATGCAGTATTTTGCTTTTTGCCTCTAAATATTAGGTTTCAATAGACGAGCTCCCATTATGGGAGCTCGTCTATTGAAACCAGTTCCACCAAAGCATTCTCTCACATCAATTCCCTCTTAATATTCCTGGTCTAAACTTTGCATTGCAGCAGCGCCATTTCCACGTCTCCTGATATCTTACCCAAACACTGAAGCTTTGCTACAGGCTAATGCACCTGCAGTGACAGATCCCATCTGGTCTCTGGCCATGGCTTACAGTAGAAACAGTACTAAGTGGTGTGATTAGCACTAGTTTGAAGCAGGAGGATTATGGCACTCTGGCTGTAGATTTACAGAATCATAGAATATTACAGCACATAAGGAGGCCATTCGACCCATTGTGCCTGTGCCGCTCTTTGGAAGAGCAACCCAATCAGTCCCACTCCCCCACCCTTTCGCCAGATCCTTGTAATTTTTTCCCTTTCAAGTACCTATCTAATTCCCTTTGAAAGTTGTTATTGAATCTGCTTCCACCAGCCTTTCAGGCAATACAATACAAATTACATTTTATATAGCACCTTTCAGTTCGGGGGGATGTCCCAAGGTGCTGGACAGTCAGGGATCTGGACCTGAGATGGAGGTCGGGGTTGGGGAGGGTGGCCGAAGGCTGGGTTGAAGAGGATGGTTTGGAGATGTGCCTTGAAAGAGGCTAGGGAAGGAGTGAGGTGAAGGGAATGTGGGATGGAATTCCATAGGGTGGGGGCAGAAAGGCTGAAGGCCCGGCAGGCAATGGTGTACCGGGCAACGCAGGGGACGTGAAGCAGGCCAGAGCCTGCTGAGCGGAGGGAACAGGTTGATATGGGGTCAGCAGGTCGCAGGGGTAGGGCCTTGAAGGAGAGAACAAGGACTTTTAATTCTATTCTCTGTGTGAGGGGAAGTCAGTGGACCCAGGCAACGGTGGGGGTGATAGGGTCACGGAGCCTGGTGCGGGAAAGGACATGGGCTGCAGTGTTCTGGATGATCTGTGGCTTGTGAAGGGGAGAGTTGGTAAGGCTGACAAGCAGGGAGTTAGCATAGTCGAGCCTAGATGTGATAAATGTGTGTATGAAGTTTTCGGCGGCCTAAGGGTAGAGGTGGTGGCGGAGCCGGGTGATGTTGTGGAGGTGGGGAAGGCAGAGTGGGTCATGGTGCAGAGGTGGGGTAGAAAGGATAGTTGAGGGTCAATCAAGACCCCAAGGTTCCTGCCCGGCTCAGTGAGGGGGGGTGAGCCCCATGGATGGTGATGCTGTCAACGCCTGAGGTGTTGAGGCGTTGACGGGAGCCAATCAGGAGCCTCGGTCTTGTTGACGTTCAACTGAAGAAAGTTCACTCTCATCCAGGACTTGACGTCTGACAGACATTCTGTCAGGATAGCAGTGGGTCCTGGAGTCAAGGGTGGAGGCAGAGAGAGAGAGTTGGGTGTCGTCCGCGTACATGTGGAAGTTGACCCCATGTCTGTGGATGATGTCACCAAGAGGAAGCATATAGATATTGAAGAGGAGGGGAACAAGGACAGAGCCCTGAGGAACACCGCACGAGACGGTGCGGGGACTGGAGGCGATAATGTTTGTGGAGATAAAGTGGAGGCGGTGTGAGAGCTAGGATCTGAACCAGTCACCATGAAGTCTGAGGCGGTGCATTTCAGAGCGTAACAACTTTCTGTGTAAAAACATTTCTCCTAATCTCCTTCCAGTTCTTTTCTGAATATAATAAATTTGTTCTGCAAAATGCTATCCTGTTCTGTCTCCCATTAGCTGCATTATACAATGCAAAATTATATTTGTACAGCATCTTTCACATCAGGAGTAAGTCCCAAGGCGCTGGACAATCAGGGATTTGGACCCGAGCTGGGGGTTGGGATGGGGAGAGCAGGAGGGTGGCCAAACGTATGAATGATATCAGGCCTACAGAGATATCGCCTCACACAGTTGGGTTTATATGAACAGATCCTGATTAACAAAACATGGCTTCTCCAATCTCCAAACTCACATATCCAGTCCATCTCATCAGTCATACCATTTCAACAGCTTCTTTCTCACTTGTGATTCTCATTGTTTTTGGAGAAACTTATAGCTTTTGCTATGTTACAAACGTATGTTTATACATGGCTTATTTTCAGGAATTCTTCCTCTCTCTCCAGTTTGTGTCTGTCCTCTCTCACTCTTAATATCCTTGGTGACACGGCATGCAGGTATTGTGAACGTTGCCAGTTACGTGGGCAGTGTTGTGTTTGCTATTATCCTGCAACATCTGAGCCCAGGTCCATTTGGGCTGGAGGCTACTCCGGTGGGAAAAGGGGTGACCTGTGGGGGAGCTCTGTAGGGGAGTGGTGGAAGTGGGAGAGCCCAGTTGTGCAGCAGATTAAACACCAATACTGGAGTGAAGGGCTACAGTAAGTGAAACTGACTTACTGAGTGGAGTCAGGCGGGTAACTGTGAAGGGTACAGATTTTTGGACACCTCTCTGGATGTGACTAATTACTGTTTTTATTCTCTGATTTCATTGACGTGTCAGGAGTTGTTTTACGAAGACCGGCATTACCACGAGCATTGTTTCCGGTGCTATCGCTGTGACCGATCCCTGGCAGACGAGCCATTCACATGTCAAGAGGAAGAATTGTTGTGCAATGATTGTTACTGCAGTGAATTCTCCTCCAAGTGTGTTGCTTGTGACAAGGTTGTGATGCCAGGTACGTGCTCTGTGAGCGAGAACTTGTCCTCCGTCATCCTGTGGCAGCATTTCCTGGAAACACTGGGTTCTGGAGATACTTGTTATTACAGTAATAATGCGGATCTGCATCTACACACAGTCATTGGTTTAGTCTCGTCAGCCATTGTAGCACCTTTGTGGAGTCCTGTAGTTTAGTGTTTAGAGGACTTACCTCACAAGTAAGAGACCTGGGTTTGATTCCCGGGCAGGGTGAAACATTGGGCAAAATCTCCTTACTTCACACGCCTGTTTATTTAGCAGTAAATAGGAATCTGGTTGTTAGTCAATTGATGGATCACTTTTCCGGGGGTAATAATCTCTGCAAGAAAAATAATAATAATTTGGTCACATAATCCATGACTGGTTTTGGGACACTGCTGTGCGCAATTAAGTGCCAGTTTAACCCACAAAATATAGTCAATTCACTTTACAGTATATTCTGTGAAGCGCTCCAGAAGACGTGATAAGGCACTATATCAAATGCAAGGATTATTATTAAAAATCCTTCTCATTGCCCAGTGCCAGGTGCTGCACTTTGACAATGTGGGTGGGCAATGGAATTAGTCCCAGGTTCACCAAATTTATCAGCCACCCACCCGCCCAAGGTGTCTCTAATCTTTGTCTCTGATCTTTTCTCAATCAATTCAGGTATTAATATTTTTCATTCCATTCACAAAATGTAACTGATGAAAGATTTTAAACCTAGAGAAGAGAGAGAATGAAAAGGCAACCACTGAAATGAATGTTTTCTGTGAGTTGAATAGAAACGTTTTAAGATCTGATTGCTTGTCAAAACTTGGTCCAACACACGCTGTTCGTTAACCCTAATGAGGTTTCACTCGGGCCGATCAGTGGAATTCCCCATTCTGTTCCCCATTTTGCAATGAGTTAGTTTCTCTCTGCACTGGCTGCGGGCTGGGTTGCACACGTTTAGAGCTGGTGCTGCACTGCCTGACTCAGGTAATCTCAGCAAATCTTCCACAATTACAATTACAGCTACTTGCACGTAATAAGATGGAGAAACTATTTCCACTGGCGGGTGGGTCGGTAATCCGAGGACACCAATTTAAAATGGTTGTTAAAAGAAACAGAGGGGAAGTGAGGAGAAATGTTTTCACACAGCGAGTTGTTGGGATCAGATATTGCCTGAAAGGCTGGGGGAAGCCGATACGATAACAGCTTTTAAGAAAGAAGTAGATAATTATTTGGGGAGGACAAGTTTGCAGAGCTATGGGGAGAGAGCGGGGGAGTGGGGTTGATTTGGAAGGTCTTGGCACAGACATGATGGGCCAAATGGCCTCCTTCTGTGCTGTATAATTCTATGATTCTATGTAAGCATCAGAAACTCTTTCCAATTTTTCATTGCAATAAGATATCCAAAAGATATTTAGCAGTAACAAGCTCTTCCCAGTGTTACTCCACGAATGCTGGCGAGTGTCTCACTCAAGTCTATGCTGCACAGGGATTTACCTGGGAGTTGAGGGCAGATCAGTGAGCACCAGGTGCCAGTATATTCTGTTCAGGGCTTTTATGCTGTAGTTTATGGCCTGACAACTTTCTGGCTCGAGTCCTGGTGTCTGCTAACATAACATGTAGGAGCAGGAGTAGGCCATTCGGCCCTTCGAGCCTGCCTCGCCATTCAATCATGGCTGATCTTCTAATCTAACTCCAGCTAATAACCTGACGCTGCGTTATCCCCATATCCCTTAATCCCTATTGCAATAAGAAATCTATCTCTCTCAGTCTTGAATATGTTCAAGGACTGAGCGTTAACAGCCCTTTGGGGTAGTGAGTTTCATACATTCACTGCCCTTTGAGTGAAGAAGTTCTTCTTCAACTCAGTGCGAAAGGGCTGCCTCTGATTTTAAGGTTGTGACCCCTGGTTTTAGTTTCTCCAACCGGGGAAACAATCTCCCACTATCTACTCGATCATTGCCCTTTGATGATCTTATAGGTTTCTATAAGAAATCTGCACCCCCTCCACGGAAAGTACATCCTTCCTTAAATGAGGAGACCAAAACTGCACACAGTATTCCAGGTGTGGTCTCACAGGGCCCTATACAGTTGCAGTAAGACTTCCCTACTCTTATACTCTAATCCTTTCATAATGAATGCTAACATACCGTTCGCCTTCCTAATTGCTGCTGCACCTGCAGACTAACTTTCTGTGATTGGTGTACAAGGACACTCAAGTCCCTCTGGACGCTAACACATTCTAATCTCTCCCTTTTAAAAAATAACCCACTCTACTGTTTTTGCTACCCAGGTGGATGACTTCGCACTTCCCTACATTATACTCCATCTGCCACCTACCTGCCCAGTCACCTCACCTATCTATGTCTCGCTGCAGTTTTTTAATGTCGTCCTCTGTGTTGACACTTCCTCCTAGTTTTGTGTCATCCGCGAATTTAGATATATTAACTTTGATGTCCTCATCTAAATCGTTGATGTAGATGGTAAATAGCTGAGGCCCAAGGACTGATCCACTGGTCACATCCCACCAATCTGAAAAGGACCCGTTTATCCTACTCTTTGTTTCCTACCCGTTAACCATTCCCCAATCCACAGTAATATGCTCCCCCCAATTCCATGGGCCCTTATCTTTTGGACTAACCTTTTATGCGGCACCTTATCGAATGCCTTCTGGAAGTCCAAATAGACCACATCCACTGATTCACCCTTATCGAGTTTACTGGAAATGTCCTCAAAAAACTCTATGAGATTTGTCAAACATGACTTCCCTTTTGTAAAGCCATGTTGACTTGGCCTAATTATATTGTGCCCTAAATACCGTACTACCACATCCTTAATCAATGATTCTAAAATTTTTCCTATCACTGATGTGAGACTAACTGGCCTATAGTTCCCCATCTTTTCCTTTCCACCTTTTTTAAATAGTGGTGTGACATTTGCGATCTTCCAATCCATGGGGACTGTTCCAGAATCCAAGGAATTTTGGAAGATCAGACATAAGGCCTCCACTATCTCATAAGCTCCCACTTTTAAAACCCTGGGATGCAAGCCATCCGGACCAGGGGATTTGTCACTTTTTAGTGCTAACAGTTTCCCAGCACCAATTCTCTACTAGTGAAAATTTCACTAAGTTGCTCCCTGTCCTTATCCCCTTAGTGCATCTCTATTGTTGACAGACTGGTTGTGTCTTCTCGGGTGAAGACAGGTGCAAAGTACCCATTTAGGGACTCTGCCATGTCCTTGTCCCCCATTACAACTTCTCCCGTCTCTGACTGAAGTGGACCTGCATTTACCCTCACAGCCTATTCCTCTTAATATATTTGTAAAAACTTTTATAATCAGACTTAATGTTCCTCGCTCGCTTACCCTCATACTCCTTTTTCTCGCTCTTAATGAGTTTTTTAGGTTTATTTTGCTGGTTGCTAAAACTCTCCCAATCTTCAGATTTGCTGCTTTTCTTGGCAGTTTTATAAGCTTTTTCTTTTAATTTGATGCTTTCCCTCACTGCTCTAGTTAGCCACGGATGAATTGCTTTCCCTGTGGTACTCTTATTCCGCAAGGGAATATGCGACCGCTGAGAACTTTGCACTACATCTTTAAATATTTGCCATTGTTGGTCTAAGTTTTTACCTCTTAATCTTATTCTCCAGTCTATTTTACCTAAATTTTTCCTCATACCTACAAAATTAGCCTTATTTAAATTCAGAATACTTGCCTCGGATTTAACTATATCCCTCTCTAACTTAATGTAGAATTCAATCATATTGTGATCACTCTGCCCTGGAGGATTCTTAATACCTACTCTGCCAAATAGCCCTGTTTCGTTACACAAAACAAGGTCTAGGATGGGCTTTTAAGTTTGTTGATCTGGGCTGAGACTGGTTGGCGAGGCTGTAAGCGCTGTAGGAGACAATGCTTTACCTGGACGCTGACGGGTGCTTCTGTCTCTCAGGCACTCGGAAACTCGAGTACAACGGCAGCACCTGGCACGAGAGCTGCTTTATATGTCACACGTGTGAGCAGCCCATAGGCTCCAAGGCCTTTATTCCAAATAAGGACGACATCTACTGCGTGCCGTGCTACGAGAACCACTTCGCTCCTCGATGTTTTCACTGCAAGAAGGTAATGAGCAGCTTAATGCGAAGCTAACAGTGATGCTCACTCCTCTCTTTGCTGCCTGGCTTTTTTGACTTAGAAAACTCTTCATGTGATAGACTGTGTGACTGTATCTGTGACTGTGTGTCTATATGTGTGAATGTGTCTGTGTGACTGTGTATCTGTATGTGTGACTGTGTATCTGTATGTGTGACTGTGTGTCTGTATGCGTGACTGTGTGCCTGTGAGTCTGTATGCGTGACTGTGAGTCTGTATGCGTGACTGTGTGTCTGTATGCGTGACTGTGTGTCTGTATGCGTGACTATGTGCCTGTATGTCTGTATACGTGACTGTGTGTCTGTATGCGTGACTGTGTGTCTGTATGCGTGACTGTGTGTCTGTATGTGTGACTGTGTGTCTGTATGTGTGACTGTGTGTCTGTATGCGTGACTGTGTGTATGTGACTGTGTGTGTGTCTGTGTGACTGTGTGTGTGACTATGTGTCTGTGTGTGTGACTCTGTGTTTGTGGGACTGTCAGGCGAGTGAGTGTCGCGCTGTGTGAGCACCAGATGGGGAAAATCACCAATGAAAACTCATTCAATCTAACACTGGCCCTCAGAATTGCCAAAAGGTTAAAAATGGCATTAAACGGAGTGGGAGGGTGAGCACTAATGGGTAATTCAAGCCTCTCATTAATTTATAGTAACTGTAGACCCACAGGCCATTGTGTCTGTGGTGCTGGCATTCAGTGCCGTTTACCTGCCCTTGCCCCACACCCTATAGTTTTACATTATGGCACCCTCTCCATCTATTCCCTGTTAACTCTGTCACATCCTCCTTTACTTTTTCTACAACGTTTGATCTGTTTCCCACGAGCCTTTTTTAAGCACAGGACACAGAAAGTAATCCCTAACCAGTAAAATGAGATTGAGTTAGAAAAACATGTCAGTGTGGATTACAACAACTTGCAGTTACACAGCACCCCTCACTCACACAGGGACCCAGAGCACTTGACAGTGGCGAAGCATGATGCCGAGCCGGGGGGAGGTGACCGTAGGCACGATCCAAGAGAAAGGTCTTTAGGTGTGACCTGAAGATGGCGAAGGAAGGATCACAATTTGGGATGTTCTCGGTGGTGAGGGGTGGGGGGGGTGGTTGCATGTTGGGTGACGGGGTGGAAACTGGTTAGAGAGGAAAGGAGAGACACAAACGTCTCTGGCTTGTACTGGGATAAGAGTAATGTTTAAATTGGACTGAGCTTATCTTTTTCAGAAGTCTAGACTGATACAATTGTCAGCTTGTTTTATTCTTGGATGTTATTGTTAATGTCACTCAGAGAGCTCGGGAATTTACAGAAGAGTTTGAGTGGTTTCAGGTGCTTTAATAAGCTAAGGAAAATAGAAGCTGTTGGGAACACTCAACAGGTCAGGCAGCATCTATGGAGAGAGGAAAGCGAGTTAACTCATTTTCCTTTCTCCATAGATGCTGCCTGACCTGCTGAGTGTTCCCAGTGAACTTTGCACAATATTAATTGTAATGATTTTTTTCCTGACTGAATCTCAGGCCTTGACCAAAGGCGGTGTGACTTACCATGATGAGGCGTATCACAAAGAGTGCTTTGTCTGCAACGGGTGCAACACTCCGCTGGCTGGCCAGCACTTCACGTCTCGTGATGACTCCCCGTACTGCCTGGCCTGCTTTGGGAGTCTGTACGCCAAGAAGTGTGCAGCGTGCAGCAAACCTATCACAGGTAAGTGACTCACTGACCCTACTCCCCCTCCACCCATCCCCACCCCTACACACACAGCACTGCCGCCCCACCCCCTACACACACACACACAGCACTGCCGCCCCATCCCCTACACACACACACACAGCACTGCCACCCCACCCCCCCTACACACGCCCTCGGGGATCAACAACAACACGTTTATATCACCCCCTTCACATGGTGCAGTGTCCCGGAGTGCTTGACAGTGGTGAAGGCTGACACCGAGCCGGGGGAGAGGGATTGGGGAGGTGACCATAAGCACAACCAAGTTCCAGAGTTTTGGGGTGTAGTAGCTGAAGGCACGGCCACCGATGGTGGAGTGGAGGGGACGAGGGACAAACAGGAAGGACAAAAAGACAGAGACAACTTCACCAGTAAACACGGCCACACCTTGAATTGTCAGAGCCCTGAACCCTAGTCCTGACTCCTGACCCCTGAGCCCTGGCCCTGCATGGAGGGCGTGACGTAAATGCAATTTGTTGTTGTTGTCTTCAATGACACTAATGAGTGCTGCACGGCAAGACAAGGCAAGGCAGTTGGTTGTTTTCCCTCTGCATTCGGGGGGAATGAGCGAGAGAACAAGTGTAACTGTGACTGTGCTCTTGCGCCAGGTTTCGGTGGAGGGAAATACATTTCTTTTGAAGATCGTCAGTGGCACCAGAGCTGCTTCTCATGCTCACGATGTGAAGCCTCACTGGTCGGGAAGGGCTTCTTCCCCGAGAAGGACGACATCCTCTGCCGTGAGTGTAACAGTGATTTGTGAAGCCGGGCGGCTCTCACACCAGCTCCACACCTCAGTCTCTAGTCACACGGCACAGCAGCATTAGGCCGTTCAAAGCACAGTTTGTAACCAGCAAAAGCATTTTCTTTCTCTGTTTCACTTTTTTAGTAACATTTTTATACGTGAATAATTTGTACAGTAAATTACCAGCTTGTTCCCCCCCCTAACCAGGTCTCTCTGTCTTTCCCTGCGATAAGACGCAGTGTTTGGTGGTTGAGTTTAATGAGTGCAGCCAAGGTCCAAGTTAGCTGTGGGTTTGCCTTGTCAATTCTTAACCACTGAGTCAGCCTTTCTCTCCCAATGGCTCAGCTGGTGATACAGTGAAACTGTAAAGATTGTCTGTGATTGTCAGGTTAGTCTCAGCGCTCCTGGGCTGGAGGGGGGGCCACAGTCAACTGTGTGTCTGGCTGAGGCAGGTTGGCACCCAGCTTGCTAACCCTCGCGCTCCGGGTGTGTGTCTATGTGTGTGTGTTTGTCGGTGTCTGTGTGTGTGTTTAATGCTCGGAGCTTGGAGCCAGCCTCACTGAACACCTCACCCTTTACGGTGAGGAGCGTTAATGAGAGCCCTGCTCACGGGGTGATTGCTGAGGGCTGCCCAGTATCCTGCTGGTGATTTCAGAAAATAGTTAGCTTTCTGACCAAAAGGCAGAAAATTATGCAGATGCTGGAAATCTGAAATAAAAACAGAAGTGGCTAGGAGCACTGAGCAGGTCAGGCAGTGTCTATGGAGAGAGGAAAGTCAGTTAACATTTCAGGTCTCTGACCATGTCTGAGGTGTGTTTATTCATTGAGTATTGGCCTGAGAGATACAGAAAGGCTGCGCAGTGACTTAAAATGATCAAAAATTCCCGAATGCCTTTGACTTTCTGTTAATGAACCAAACAAGCCAAACAAGGTTGGTCTCTCACTGTTATGACTTGAAAGCTCAGTCTGTTTGGACTAAAATGAAATGTGTGAGTACAAGCTGTGCTGGGAATCTGGCAGATCCGGTGCAGCAGACCCAGATCATTGTGTTTCCCTGTAACTGTCTAGACAGGGGCTTTGAGAGGAGGAGGTAGGGAACTCAATGGGAGGAACATTTCATTCAAAGTCGACCAAAGCTGTGACTATTGCCTAATTTCGTTAAAGACTACACCTTTGACTGCCTTAAATTGGATGTACAGTATTTCGAACTTCCCTTGAGCTCATCGGCAAAAAGCCCTCAGATTCATATTCAGTTCAGCTGTGACGATCAGAGCTGAACATTGCTGTAGTTTGTCTCAGTTGGTAGCTCTGGCCTCCAGCTCAGTGGTAATGGGTTTAAGCCCCAAACCTGAGCTCGGAATGGGGCTAACGTCCCAATTCACGACAGGAGGCAGTGTTGGACTGTTTCAGACACCACGTGGAGTCAAGGTCCCACCTGCCTGCTCAGGAGGATGTTAAAGATCCAGCGACTATTCAGAACATGAGGGGACCTGCGTGTCCTGGCTCACAGTCCTCCAGATTGATTGACCAACAGCTATTGTGGAGCCATGCTAGAGCCTTATTTCCCTCGGGATGCCCTCCTCTGACTCTGCTTTCAGATTTAACAGCTGACCTGAAATGTTTTTTTCACATTCAGAAGGGAACAGTTGTGAAGATGTCTTATCTGTAGGTCATACAGTGGCGGCTAGCTGAGTGTTTCCAATCTCTTGACTTTTCTGTTAGCTAAAGTTACTGAGAATGTCTGGCCTGTTGTACAGACTCCCGGCTGGTGACAATGTGCAACTGATCAGGTGTCAGTGAGGAGGGTAATGGTAGATTGCACATTGCCTGTGGGCTCAGAGCTGTGCTATTGTAGTCGCTCTCACTCATCTGTTCCCTTCCCTTTCTCAGCCCCTTACCCATCTCACCCCTTCCACCACCACCCACCGTAATGTACAGCAATTCCGTCCCCCTGAGCAGACGCTTGTTTGAGACGGGAAATAATCTTGTTTCCTTGAGACATTCCCACCAACGAAAATGAAATACATCAAGAAATGTGCGATTGTGACCAGAGACTCGGGGAGCAGGCGAGGTCAGGACGGTACCACATGAGGGGCATTGCGTGACTGTTGTGTGGTATTAAATGCACAATTCTGCAGCTAATGATAAACCAATAATGTTCGCTCATAGATGCTCTTATGTAGTGGCTGAGATGTTGACTGTTTCCCAGTGCAGCCTGACCACAATTCATTGCCAAACTTTGTGTGTGTGTGTCTGTATGTCTGTGTGTTTGTGTGTCTGTATGTGTGTGTCGGTCTGTGTATGTGTGAGTGTATTTTCTCCTTTTTTTAAGTTTATCACATGCTTATAACCAAATATTATTGGGAGCAGTGGGTCAGCCCCACAAATCAACAGAGTTTACATATAACAAAATGTTATGCATGTTGTTTTGTTAATTTTTTATATTATTAATCACTTACGCATAAATGTTCCCATCTAACCTGATTGTGAAGCTTTGATGCTGTGAGTCAGTCAGAGTGTACAGTCTCATTGTTGGAATGTGAGTTGTGAAGCAGGCAGCTGTGGGCCTGACTGACTTTGATTTTCCTGTTGTTGCACAATAAACATTTCACAAGACAATTCTCATTCAGTGTCTCATTTGCTGATCTTCTTGGAAAGTAAAGGTAGTGATCTGAAGAGACGACAAATCCAACAGACACACCGGTGAATTGGTTCCCGGATATTCACCCCCCAACACACATACCACCTCCCCCAATAACCAACCCATACACCCATCTAATGCCCCCCCCCACCACCACCCCACACACACACACACATATGCACACACAATAATCCCCTCCCCACATACATACACACATCCAGAGGAATGTGAGTCACATTAACTCACTTGAATTTGTCCCTCTTGGTGGCTCAGTGAGTAAAGGCAAGATGTGGTGTAGCTATGAGTCTGCAGAGGGAATCTGGGAGGCACTGAGCTACTATAATAATAATATTAATCCTTGCATTTGATATAGCGCTTTTCACGTCAGGAGGACGTCCCAACGCGCTTCACAGAACACACTGTAAAGTGAATTGACTGTATATTTGTGGGCGAACGCGGCAGCCAATTGCGCACAGCAATGTCCCACAAACAGTCGTAGATTGAAAATGACCAATTTATTATTGTTTTTTTTGGTTTTGGAGGATTATTATTAGGCTCTGTGTGGAGTAAGGAAACTTGCCCAAGGTTTCGCCCTCTGCCGGGAATTGAACTCAGGTCTCTCGCTTGCAAAGCGAGTGCTCTAACCACTGAGCTACAGGACTCCACTATCAGCCAGGCCAGCGGTGAGGTACGCCATATTCTCTCAGGAGCACTGGGGGAACTGTGTTCAGCTTTGACTCTAGCCCACGGTAACAACATGCCCCCAGAGCCCCCCTCTGCTGTGAGGAGGTACTGGAGGGTGGGCACTGGCTGAGGAACGTCACCCAGTAAGAGCCACCAGTGATAAGAGAAAGGATGAGAGAGACGTGCAGAGGGAACATTGCAAAGGAATCAAATAGGAATGAATTACTAAATGTCATTTTATTATGAGCTCAGACTTCCTTTGTGCTGCCAAATCCGACCAAGGCTATAGCTACTGTCAGCAAGCAGGAGCTGCAGTGACATTTAATGAAAATGTTTATTAAAAGGAAAGAAGAAATCTCAGCAAACAAGGCATACTTACAGGAAGTGGACATTGGAATGCTTGAAGCAATCATGTCAAAAACAAAACATGTCAAAATTCAAGTGGATCGAACAAAGTCAAATGTCAAAGATGAGGAGAAAAAGACATAAAAATACTCAATTACTTAAGGCACTAAATAAGGCACTTTGCCTGAACAAAGAAAAGGAAGGTTAATTTCACCAGCAAACAGCAAGCACAAGAGAGAGAGAATGTGCGAACGAGTCAACAGATGAACAGTGAGAAAGACAGAAAGAGAAAGAAAACATTGAGAGAGAGAGAGAGAGAGAGAGATCATCTCCCAATTTGTCTGCCTCTATATCACAATTCAAATGTTGATGTATATGATGTGAATACCAAATGCACGTTAAAGAGCAGAGAAGCTTACTTTCTATTCCACAATCAACTGAAGCCAAGTCCCAAGGCATTCCATTCCAAGTACATCCATATCTTCAAAGTGGATTCAGCCCAAGCATGGCAATTCTTTATAACATCTGAGGAGGAAATAAAAGAAACTAACATCCAGAATGGGCAAAGGTTTAGCAATATAATACAGGATAATATTAATAATATTATTAAAGACATGGGTTGATTAAAAACAGTCACATAGATTTATCATTACAGTCAGCGTGACAAATCAAATAGATTTGACAAAATAACCGAGAGGATAGTTGAAGGTAATGATGCAGATTTGGTATATGGATTTCAGAAATGTTTGGTAAGCTGCAGTGTAGTAGCCTTGTTAAAAAGATGAGAGTATTAATAGGAAGGTAACAGCAGGGAGAGAGAGTTTTGTTAAATGATGGGAAACAGACAATAGGAGTACAGCCGACAAAAACAGAAGTCGCTGGGAACACTCAGCAGGTCAGGCAGCGTCTATAGAGGAAGGAAAGTGAGTCAACGTTTCGGGTCCACGACCCTTCGTCAGAACTGGGGGTAAGCAGCAATAGATTGGCAGGGAAGTGCAAGGGAATGAAGGGATTTGAAAACGAGAGGGAGGATCTTGAAATCGATCCGTTAGGTGATCGGGATCCAGCCCAGCCTGGCAAGGACTGGGGTGATGGGAGTACGGAGTTTTGTGCGGGTGAGTTTTGAATTAATTTAATTGTATTTTGTGTATGGTGCAACTGGGGAGACCAGCGAGTAGGGCAATCGAATAATCCAGCTGGGAAGTGATGAAGGGGTGGATGATGGTCCATTCTAACCACTCTGTGTGTGAAAACATTTCTTCTAAACTTCCCATTTACTTGTTTACTAACTAGCTTAAATAGTTACTGATAATGTCTCCCTATTGACTTTCAAACCCTCATCATTTTAAAGACCTCGAGCAGGTCACCCCTCGACCTGTTTCGTTCCAGCCGAAAAGATCCCAGTTCCTCCAGTCTCGCTCATCGGCCAAACCACTCTTCCCCAGGTTCATGCTGGTAAATCTTTGTGTACCCTCTATCACCTTGACATCTTTCCTAAAGTGAGGTGACCAACACTGGACACAATATTCCAATTGTGGTCAAACTAACGGTTTACATAAGTTTATAATTGTCTCTGCTGTTATATTCTATACCCCGATCTATAAAACCTAAAATCCCATTAACATTTTTACAGTTTTGTCCACCTGGCGTCCTGTATTTAAGGATTTATGTAAATCATCCCACAAGTCCCTCTGTCCTTCCACTTCTTTTAATACTTTACACTAACATATACTTGTTCTCCTTATTCTTACACCCAAAATGTATAACTTCAGATTTGTCTGCATTAAATTTCATTTGCCATCTCTCTGCCCAATCAACTAATCTGTCTATGTCCCCCTGAAGTTACTTACAATCTTCTTCATTGTTAGCTACACTTCCAACTGTTCTGTCATCAGTAAACTGAGAAATTATCCCTCAAATAAAATTGGTCACTCACTCTGTGTGGGACATTGCTGTGCGTAAACTGGCTGTCACGTTCCACCAACAAAGTACACAGCCCATCCACTTTCAGATCGTACCTCTCACACCGCTTGCACTTCATCTCCTCAAATGGCTTCTCCTCTAGCCCCCGGACCGTTTCGTGCAGCATTCCTCAGGGTTCTGTCTTCGGTCCCCTCCTCTTCAACATCTATATGCTCCCTCATTACATCGAAGCTTGACTCTGCAAACTCATTGCTTGTCGGCCTCCCCAACTCCTCCCTCCACAGACTGCAGATCATCCAGAACTCTGCAGCCCGTGTCCTCTCCCACACTAAGCTCCGTGACCCCATCTCCCCCACTCTCGCCCGACTCCACTGGCTTCCCATCACATAGAGGATACAGTTCAAGATCCTGGTCCTCGCCTTCAAAGCCCTCCATAGACTTGCTCCCCCCCTACCTCTCCAACCTCCTAACCCCCCACCACCCTGTTTGCTCCCACCGCTCAGCGAGCTCCGGCCTGCTACAGGTCCCCCACCTCACTTGCCCCACTATCGGCGGGCAGGCCTTCCGACATTCTGCACCCACCCTCTAGAACTCCATCCCGCAGTCCCTCTGTCTCGCCCCCTCCCTCGCCACCTTCAAAATCCACCTCAAGACCCTCTTCTTCGACCGTACTTTCGGTCTCCCTGCTCCCCCCCTGCCCTTCCCCCTCCCCCTCCCTGACACTCAGCTTGGGTCCGAAACTCTTGTCTGTTCATCACCTTGGGATATCCTCCCAACGTGAAAGACGCTGTACACATGTAATTTTGTTGTTGTTATTGTTGTACAATATATCCTGTGTACTTTGAGATGCTTTGGAATGTATTCATGACATGATAAGATGCTATATCAAATGCAAGGATTATTATTATTAAATTGCACCCATTATTACCAGTATCCAGATCATTGATATAAATGAAGAAAAGCAATGGCTTCAACACTGATCCCTGGCAGACACCATTATTTACATCTCTCATTGTGAACAACAATGTACTCCTATTGCATTCAGCTACTGAAACTATGGAACTCTCTCCCTCAATCCCTACGCCTTTCCCCCTCGCTCCCCACCTTACAATTTCACCTAAAGACTTCTTTTTTGATTGCGGTTATGGTCACCTCCCACCTCGCTCTCTCCCTGGCTCAGGGTCAGACTCTGCCACTGTAAAGTGCTACAGGACGCTACCCCGAGTGAATGGCACTATACAAATTCAAGTTGTTGTTGTAGGATATGGAATGTGCTGCTGACCCACAGGCAGAATCTATCTTGGTTTACGGCAGAACTAGACACATAGTTTAGAAAGAGTCAGCTCCACTGGTGTGGGGAAAGGGCAGGGAAATAAGGATTCCTCTTACAAGAGCAGCACAGACATGATGGGCTGAATGGCCTTCATCTGTGCCGTAAGTTTCTAAGGCATTTAATAAATTGGAACTTCCACACAGAGGAAGGATCCACAGAGAAAAGGGGTGGAGAAAGAGCAGGGAATTGGATTAGGGTGATTGGCTTCTTGGAAGAGTAAACACTCACGCACTCACAAAACACATGCATACACACACAAAAATACAGACATACACATACACACACAAAAACACAGACATACACATACACACAGGCAAACACTCACACAACACTCACACAAAACCAGACTCACACAAAGACACACACACAAAACCACAGACACATAAACACACACAAACAGACAACAGACACATGTAGACAAACACACACACACATACAATACTGTTAGCCTTAGCTTTGCTTTATTGCCAAAAAAGGAAATGAACAGCTTTATGTTTTCTTGGAACAGTAAGCACTTAAACATCTGGATGTGATCCTGGTGCTCAGGCTGGTCATGGACAACACAGGCTGACTTCTCCTTTATGTAAGAAAGTGATGATGTAATGGGTATCCCAAGGGACACCGCACACTCTGAACTGGGCTATGTTTCAATGCAAGGATCATAAACTGGGCCCGAGGGCACGACTACATGTGCTGAGCTTTGCTGCTGTGCTCTCATTGACTGTGAGGATGAAAGGTAACAGCCGCACTGCTCTGCTAGCAGGAGCCGTGCTGTTCACATGGGATCTTTATTCTGATCTGTAAATGTCTCAGCGGGAGCAGCAGTGGATGAAAACGGTTCCACAGGATAAGGCTCCTAATAACTCCCACGCTCAGAGCACTGATAACTCCTCCACCCAGACCCCTGCCTGTAACAACAACAACAACTTGGATTTATATGGTGCCCAGCACACAGGATAGCATCCCATAGCTCTTGTCAGTGGCGGAATCTGACCCTGAGCCGGGGAGAGAGGAAGGGGGGAAGTGACCATCAGCACAATCAAAAAGGAAGGTCTTCTAGCGGCATTTGAAAGTGAGGAAGGAGGGAGGGGGCAAGCTGGAGGGATTGGGGAGAGAGTTCCAGAGCTTTGGGGCGTAGTGGCTAAAAGCATGTCCGCCAATGGTGGAGCAGAGAGGCCGAGGGACGAACAGGAGACTGGAGCCAGCCGAGCGGAGGCAGTGGGGGAAGGTAGAGAGGTGCGACGGCATGAAGGGATTTGAAAATGAGAGAGAGGATCTTGAAGTCAACCGGTTCAGAAATTGGGATCCAGTGCAGCTTGGCAAGGACTGGGGTGATGGGAGTACGGAGTTTTGTGCAGGTTAGTATCCAGGTGGCGGAGTTCTCAATTAATTGAATTTTGTGAGTGGTGGAACTAGAGAGGCCAACGAGGAAGGCATTTGAAAAGTCAAGTCAGGAAGTGACAATGGTGTGGACGAGGGATTCGGCTGCTGTGGGTGTGAGGTACAGACAGAGGTCGGCAATGTGACAGTGGTGGAAAATCCCATTTGTTCAGGAGAGAGAGAGAGAGGGAGACAGGAAGACAGAAAGAGAGCGGGGTAAGTGAGAGAGGGAGACAGAGAAAGGGAGAGTGGATAGAGGGAGACAAGAGTCAGAAAGATGGAGAAAGTGGGAGGGGGAGGGAGGGTTCTCATTAAACAAAGGAAATAAATCTCTGCTGAATCAGAACTTCAGTGGCACAACATCAGGCTGAAGCAGCCCCCCCTCCCCCTGCCCTGCACCCCTGCCTGGCTGATTTACCTCCAGGGTGGGTGGGGGGAGACAAACTAGGCAGAAACATTTCTTCAGGAGAATATTTGTTTGTACAGAATCCAGAGTAAGAGGGAACAGTCTATAAAATTTGGTATAAAAAGGAACTTCCCATCAACCAACAGGATTTTGCTCAGAGCTGGATCAGTTCAGAGAGACATCCTGTGGGTCAATGTGTTAGGGTTACTGTAAATTGGTGACCCTGCGGTGAAGTGAGGACTGGCACAAATGTTGCACAAAAATACAGATGTTTATTAATTCAGATTAGTAATAATTATATGTAATTAAAAGAATACATCACAATAATGGGTACGTATCCACATACAGTTCACCGTGATTTAAGTTGATCTAACCAAATACTGCGGAAGAGATAGAGTAGTAATGTCCAATTTAATGTCCATTTTAATGTGTCTTCTTTAATCCAAATATATATATATCGATCAAAAGGTATCCAAGTACTGCTGTACAGTTCTCAGTCCGATAACCCAGTGTTGAGATATTATGGCACGTCCAATTCGATCCCTCTCCTTCAATTCTTTCTTCTGATTCTCTTCGGAATCGATCGCCATTTATAGTTCGTCAGGTGGCCTTTCACCTATTGTCTTTTGCAAGATGGTCCCTTTGTAAAAACAAATGCAGCGCAGCTCTCTCTTCAGCTGCAGACCATTTGTCCATGAGAAAATGACTGATAAGAACTGAAAACATTTTGTTGTTTATAAACAGTCTTTTGTCTGGGCTGACGCTCCAGTGAAGTGTTGGGGGAGCGTTTATTGTCGGAGGTGCCACCTTTCGGATGAGGCCCTAACCTGCCCTGTTCAGGTGGTTGTTAAGGATCCGCGGCTCCATTCAAAAAATGAAGATTTTCTCCCTGTATCCTGGTAGACAATCCCCCAAATAAAATGAATCAATCACTTCATGGCTATTTGTGAAACCTGTGCAAACTTGCTGCCGCTTTGGTGTACAAAATCCTGTGAGATGTCCTCCCGACGTGATGGTTATAAAATTGCTCAGGGTTTACTCTGTGTTTATGTGTCATTTAAATCCCACCATTACATTCCATGCCTGTGGCTCAACCTAACGCTCCCAGCATCTTGGGGCGTCCTTCCGACATGAAAGGCGTTATCATTTTGTTGCTCTATGAATGTGGTCAAGCAGCACATGTTATATTTGTACGTGCTTAATATAATTAAAGGTTTTGTTGATTAAATACTGGAACCTAAAGCCCGGCGCTGACAGAGAGCAGGTACCCCTCCCCCAGTGACCACCCTGCTGGAGGAATGCTGAAAGGCATTCTGGCTTGTAATTAGAGGCATTTTCTGCCTCTGTTGTGCTTTGTACTTTAATATTAGACTGTGTTCCTGAGCGAGGTCACCTTCCTCCCAGTGATGGGTCAACCACAGTCGCAGCACAGCAGCCCTGCCTCACCATGTATGGACAATGTTATACAGCTACTCGGGGGGCGGTCATAGAGGAAAGTGTAGATGGGGGGAAAGATGGATTTCAGCAATCTGGCCATTTTTAGCTTGAACATTGGAGCCGAGTTTGAGAACGGAAAGTCATGCCGTGAGCTGTGATGAGATAACAGGGTGATTTAAAAAGCAAACTTACATAATTCACCAGATCCTTGAACTTTCAGATTTGACATTTATAGCATTAGATGTGAAATGGCTCCTCACTGATATCACTTGGGCTGAGAAACACAAGTGTATGGCCTAGCTCAGACACAATGTGTGAAAAACACACGTGTCAGGAGCACTTCATCATGTCAACGCACAGCAAGATAGGATCAGGAGGAGGCCAGCTAGTCTGTTTGGCTAGTTTATTAGATTGTTGTAGATCTTTTAACCCGATTTACTTGCCTTTTCCCCACACACCTTAACACAGGAACACAGTTATAGCTCCATATATGAAGCTCCATCTCAGCCTGACCTCCCCTCAGTGTCCTGTCCTATATGTCCCCGTCCACCCTGTCCTATTATCAGCCATTCTACCCCGCTCTCCAGAACTTCCTCCATCCCACACCCTCCATCCCCACCTTTAAAGCCTCACCTTATGGCCTTTCTTTTCATGTTTGGTCGCCTTTTTGCCACCTCCTTCCCCGTTCTGCCTCACCTTCCCCCCCCTGCAGCTCGAGCTCTCAGCCAGCTCTGGGAAACGCTTTCCGGGGAGACTGCCTCCAAATGTGAGAGCGCTATATAATCTGAAGTGGTTGCTGTTATTCCCTGTAATAAGGTGCGTGATATACAATAAGCGGAGCTGACACACAGCAGGAAGTGATCAGCAGAGCCCAGCTCCAGCCCATGGACAGGGGATCCCCACGTGTCTATCTCCTGTGTTACAGATTCACAAAACGTTACAACACAGGAGGAGGCCATTTGGCCCATCGAGTCTGCACCGGCTCTCAGAGCACATGTCCATTCAATCCCACCGCCCGGCCCTACCCCACACCTTCAAGCCTCCAACATACGTATAATTGTTCACTTCTCTCTTCAAAACCACAGCGGACTCTGCCTCCACCACCTAACTCTGTGCTGTGGAGGGGGGGTGTTGGGGGAGGGGCTGTGCTGGGGAGGGGGGTGTTGGGGAGGGGGGTGTTGGGGAGGGGGGGTGTTGGGGAGGGGGCGTGTTGGGGAGGGGGCGTGTTGGGGATGGGGGTTGTTGGGGAGGGGGGGTGTTGGGGAGGGGGGTTGGGGAGGGGGGTGTTGGGGAGGGGGGGTGTTGGGGAGGGGGTGTTGGGGAGGGGGTGTTGGGGGGGGGGTGTTGGGAGGGGGGTGTTGGGGAGGGGGGTGTTGGGGAGGGGGGTGTTGGGAGGGGGGGTGTTGGGGAGGGGGGGTGTTGGGGAGGGGGGTGTTGGGGAGGGGGGTGTTGGCGGAGGATTAGGTTGTGAAGTTCAGAGTCCAGTCGATGCCCTTTAGGCTTTTATTGACTGTCAGGATTTAGGTTTGAAGTACAAATCTGTCAGCGCAGCATCGTATCTGCTGTGACCTTCAAACTTTAATCTGATAAATTGCTCCAAAGAATGTGGGACATAGTGGATCCCAGAACAACCCACACTGACAGGAATCAGTGAGCAATTCATTACACCGCGGAGCCCGCACTGGCTCACACACATAGCGGCAGCCATGTTGCCTTTCCACCTACTCAGGCCAAGTTGTTGCTGTTAGAATGGAGTTCGTTAAAATAATAACAATAATAATAACCCTGTCATTTGATACGTCTCAAAACGCAGTAAAAGGATTTACTGTGAAGTGTAGTGACTGTGTATTTTGTAGGTGAACACGGCAGCCAATTTGCACTCAGAAACTTCCCACAAAGAGCCATTTGGGGGATTGTTGGCCAGGACACCGGGAAAGAGAAATTCTCTTCTCTTTTCGAACAGCGTCATGGGATCTTTAACATCCACCTGGGCAGGCAGACAGGGCCTCGGTTTAACAGCTCATCTGACGGACGGCACCTCCAACAATGCTGTGCTTCTCCAGCTCTTCGTTGGAGCATTAGCTCAGACGATGTGATTCCAAGTCCTGACATGGGTCTTAAACCCACAAACCTTCTGACTCAGAGGCGAGTGTGCTACTACTGCGCTGCACTGTCACTGGATCGCTAGCCAGTTATCCCCCCACCACCCAGTGTGTCCAGGCTCACACATGAAGATTGGTCACTGGTCACGGTGTGGAGGTGGGCTATCTGCTACCTGTGGAACTGGTCTCAGCAAGTTCAAGTGGGGGGAAGGGGAGTGATCAAGATTTACAAGAGAATATGTTGGTCAGTGACATTATGGGCATGTGAGTTTAACAGGGAAAATCCCATTATAAGTGCAGCATTAGAGTCAGAAAGCATCAAGATGGAAGGTGTGTTCAACAGAATTTGTTCAGAAGCTGGAGTTTACCTTTATTATTAACTAGCTGTACCTGTTGCAGCTTCGTTTGCAATCAAAGGATCCAATTGGGAATGTAAATTGACACAGCCAGACATTTAGTTTAATAATAATAATAATACTTGCATTTGATATAGCGCTTTTCACGTCGGGAGGACATCCCAAAGCGCTTCACAGAACACACTGTAAAGTGAATTGACTGTATATTTGTGGGCGAACGTGCTCTAACCACTGAGCTACGGGACTCCACAAGTTTAGACATTATACTCCGCTCGGAGAACTCCTTTTGGAAGGACTCAATGGGAGGACTCCTTTAATATATTTTCTCTCTCAGTCTCTCAATCTTTGTCTCTCTGACCCTCTTGACTGACTCATACCAGTGCCTCCACACCTCAGGCGCTGACAGCATTATCATCCATGGTTGCACACTCCACCTTGCTAAGCCAACCTTGGGGTCTTGTTTGACCCTGAACTATCCTTTCAACCCCACATCTGCGCCATGACCCGCTCTGCCTTCCCCACCTCCACAACATCGCCCGGCTCCGCCACTGTTTCACACCGCAGCCCCCGAGTCCCTCATACAAACATTCATAACATCCAGGCTTCACTATGCAAACTCACTGCTTGTCGGCCCCCAACTCCTCTCTCCATAGGCTGCAGATCATCCAGAACTCTGCAGCCCGTGTCCTCTCCCGCACCAGGCTCTGTGACCCTATCACCCCCATCCTCGCCCGACCCTATTGGCTTCCCATCACATAGAGAATACAGTTCAAGATCTTAGTCCTCACCTTCAAACCCCTCCATGGCCTTGCTCCCCCTATCTCTCCAACCTCCTAACCTCCTACCATCCTGCTCGCTCCCTCCACTTAGCGGGCTCCGGCCTGCTTCACATCCCTCGCCTCACTCGTCCCACCATTGGCAGGTGGGCTTTCTGCCACTTTGCCCCCACCCTCTGGAACTCCATCCCGTAGTGCCTTCACCTCGCCCACTCCCTTGCCTCCTTCAAGACCCATCTCAAGACCCTCCTCTTCGACCGTGCGTTCGATCACGCTGCTTCCCCCCCCTGTCCTCCACTCTCCCCAAACCCAACCCCCAGCTCGGGTGCGAAACACTGACTGTCCAGCGCCTTGGGATGTCCTCCCAACGTGAAAAGCTCTTTACAAATGTAATTTTGTTGTTGTTGATGTTTCTCTGTCTCTTGCACAAAATACACAGTCGCTACACTTTATAATATATTCTCTCTCACAGTCTCTCTCTTTCCCTCAGTCTCTCTCTCTGTCTCTCTCAGTCTTTCTCTGTCCCCCTATCTCTCTCTCAGTGTCTCTCTCTCTCACTCTCAATTTCTTTCTTTGTCTCTCAGTCTCTTTCTCTTCTCCTATCCATCTCTCAGTGTCTCTTTCTCTCAGTCTCTCTCAGTCTCTCTCTCTCTCCTAGCTCTCTCTAAACGTCTCTCTCACATTCTCTCTCACAGTCTCTCTCTCTCTCTTGTCTCTCTCAGTCTTTCACTCTTTCTCCCACGTCCCTCTCAGTGTCTCTCTCAGTCTCTCTCACTATCTTTCTCTCTCATTCTCTCTTTCTCTCTCTCTCTCTCTCAGTATCTTAGTCTCTCTTTCTCCGAGGATCTGGACAAAATGAACCAGCGAATCCTTCATGAGGACTGAAAATTTAAAAAATAAATTTTTGAAAATCCTAAATTCATTCTTAATCTGGGAAATGGTTTTCTGTGGTTTTCTCTTCAACAAGCGCGGAAAATTCCTGCAATCTGGGAACATATAGCGATCTGGCTCTAAAATTTCTCTTGTTGCTTTCATTCATCTTTCCCCTCGGCTCCCAGAACAGCTCAGGTGGTAAACGCCTTGGGACGTCCTCCCGATATGAAAGATACCGTTTAACCGTATAAATTTGTATTGTTTTGTAACTTTGACAATGTAAACTCTAAGGATGTGGGGAAATAGGACTGAATGGATCACTTTCCACAAAGCAGCACAGACACGATGGGCTGAATGGCCACCTTCTGTGCTGTACAATTCTCCAGTTTATAACAGGAAATGCCCACAGCACACAGCAGCATCCCGACTGTCACACTCAGGGCTGGGAGAGCGAGGGCGTGAGAGAGAGCGAGAGTGTGTGACTTAACGAGTGGAGGAAGAATATTGTCACACAGGAGGAGACCCAGGGGAATGAAGATGAACAGAAGCAGAAATTATTTTTTGAGGAAAACAACATCACACTTGGCTCAACCCATCTGAACCATCGAAATTAGGATTAATTCTGATTTCTGGCTGCGTTTCACAACCTTGCTGCCAGATGTGCAGTGAATTATGCCGTTGCTCGGGACCAGCTGGGCTTCTGTATATAAACACGCCACTCCTTCAGCAGCAATGCTCACAGCAACATGGCTGCCCCTGAGACAGTCAGCGAGTGGTTTCTCTGGCTGACCACTGGCTCTGTCACTCACATACAGTAATCCTCCTCTACAAATCCACTGACTATTTGCTTCAACATTAGATTCAGTCAATTTTGTGGGAACAAAAAAGGAACTAATTAAACAGCTGAAAAAACTCACCAGTGGAATCATAAAATATTTACAGAACAGAAGGAGGCAGTTCAGCCCATGGTGTCTGTGCTGGTGCTCGCTCCCCCACTGGAGCTCTCTACTCTAATCCCATTCCCTGTTCTTTTCCCTGCCCCTTTAATAATATTTCAATAATATAGAAATGATTTTAATAATGTAGATTGAAGTCCTTGCTTACGTTTGAGTTCAAAGTTTTTTAGTGTCTGCAACATTGGTGAAGCTGCATATTGGACAGTGAAAGTCATGACTGGGATTGGTTTTGAGCTGATGGTTTGAGTGTTGGAGGGAATTTGGAACAAGGTAAAGTCGAGGTAAGGAGTGTCTATCAAGTCATGTGTCTATCAAGCCCAACCTCGTGTCTGTCACTCGCTGGAGCAGGTCCCCATAACAACAAGCCTCTGCCAGCCGTGTTGGGGAGACGGCCAGCCAGAGTCAGGGGAGGGGAAGATGCTCAGAAATGGAGAGTTCCACAGTGAAACAAATGGAACAACAACAACTTGCATTTATAGAGCGCCCTTCACCAGGATAGCGTCTCAGAGCGTGTATGAGACTGAGAAGAACAACAAATTACTTTCACAGAGCGCCTTTCACGTCAGGAGGACGTCTCAAGGCGCTGGACAGTCAGAGATCCGAACCTGATTTGGTGGTTGGGGTCAGGAGGCAGGGAGGGTAGGGGTCGCAGGGTGACCAAAGACATGGTCGAAGAGGAGGGTCTTGAGATGGGTTTTGAAGATGGCAAGGGAGGAAGTGAGGCTGCGGGATGGAGTTCCAGAGGGTGGGGCAGAGTGGCTGAAAGCCCACCTGCCAATGGTGGCACGAGCAAGGTGGGGGATGTGAAACAGGCCGGAGCCCACTGAGCGGAGGGAGTGAGCAGGATGGTAGGGGGTTAGTAGGTCGCAGAGGTCAGGGGGAGCAAGATCATGGAGGGCTTTGAAGGTTAGGACCAGGATGTTGAACTGTGTCCTCTGTGTGGGAAGCCAGTGGAGTCGGGCGAGGATGGGGATGACAGAGTCACGGAGCCTGGTGCAGGAGGGGACACGGGCTGCAGGGCTCCAGATGATCTGCAGCCTGTGGAGGGAGGAGTTGGGGAGGCCGACAAGCAGAGAGTTTGCATAGTCGAGTCTGGAAATTATGAATGCGTGTATGAGGGTAAATGGGAGGAGAGCAACAGCTTGAACAGATTTGTCCATTTTATTTACACTATAAATTAATACTATTTGTTGATATAGTTCACAAACGTGGTGGGTGATGGTCAGGGTCGGGGGTGTGCATCAGGAGTGAGTCTGGTTGTCAGTATCTGTGTTACAACCACGTTCTCACCAGCCGCAGCGATCGCTCTGGCAGCACAAGCCTCTCTCAGGCAGCAATCACACTCCATCGTCTTCATACACAAACATTCTGCTGGCTTACTCCTCATTTGATGCAAGAGTTAGTGGTTAGATGATCATTAAACCAGATTACTTACTTTGACCAAATATGCACATTTTGTTCCACACAAGCTATTTTGTAAGCCTTGGCTGTATCTCATAAGATCAAAGCTGTTTTTGCCAAAGGTTAAGAGCTGCATCCTTCAGTACACAATGCTGTGATTTAACGTTACATGTCTAATGCATTGCATCTGAGGCCACGCCAACTCTTGTGAAATGAAATTCATTAAGCACTTTTGAAAGGGAGTTTACGCCACTTAGCCTGTGAGCTGGGCTTGGCAAGCACACTATATCTGTGTTTGTTACTGAAATTACATTCCCTGTTTTACATGTGCAGTGAGACTCATTCAATTGCTGACCGATTGCAGCTTTTGTTGAAAAGTTGATCTTAAAGAAACCATGTAAATGAAGTGGGTATAAACACAGACGTGATTGGGAACACGCAGCAGGTCCGGCAGCATCTATGGAGAAAGGAAAGTGAGTTAATGTTTCAGGTCGATGATCTTTGGTCTCTCGAGTGTGTTGCCCTGTGTAAAGGCTGAGACACAGAGAGCTGGGCTTCCCTGCCATTGTAACAAGCCTTCTGTGGCTACACACACCTTGGGAGCTTTTCGCACACAGTCTGAGCTCTCAGTAACGTCTTCTCACCGATCTTTAAGGTGTTTGTGCTCTTGGCACTACACTGCTCTACCCAGTTTATTCTGAGAATGTTACTGTTGGATCTTATTGATCTATATTTCCCCTCAATACAAGCGCAGCCTTGGCACAGGCACATTGCCATAGGAACACACTCTCTGCTCAAATGTCTCAACCACGAATGTAAAGGCAGCTTGGTTGGCACTTGCCTGACAACATGATATGAGCTGGACTGGGCTGTGGTTGGGACAAGCCGGATTCCTGCCTCGCTGTGTCACAACAGGTCAGGTATTCTCCCTGTCTATCAGAAACTCCAGGATCACAATGTCAGTTCTGATGAATCATAATACAAACACAACCAAAGGATCTGGAACCTTTCACCAAGGTACACTGTCAAAGCTTCAGTCACTGTGAGGCTGAAATGATTGATTAGCATTTACACATCTCCCTCTGTGTCTCTCCCCTCCGCTCTGTAAAGGCAAAGACGACGGTGTTAGTGACGGTGACAGTAGGTATCCTCTGCACAGCTGCCATCCTCTCGCTCTCACTGTAAACCAGCTGCCTCGGGTGCAGGAGACTGGGAGAGAAAATGGGGTTAAAAGTTGCAAATCTGTGTCGACATTAAACAATGGAGATGGAGCTGCACTTACATGGTAATGTATACGTCGCGGGTGGCTGTTTCCCAGTCAGGGTGGGAGAGTGAGCACAGTCACTGAGACACACACCTCCAGAGGGGAACACTCTGCTACAGGGATGCAGAGTCAGCAATCATCTGTCTGACTCATCAACGATACATGGAAGTGTCACACACACACACACACACACACGCGTGTGGGATGTCCTCAATCCATTCTCTGCTGTTTCACACATAAACTTGAACATTTATCAGGACCTTCCACTTCCTGTTGCTAAGCTTAGTTTCCAACCAAATAACTAATCTGCTATTTACACAATTAACTATAACTTTCTTTAAACTGCCCACGTGTGGTACTTTAGCACAGACCTTGTGGAAAATCAAACTAGGTTCCTTCTCATCTATTTATTATATGCACAATTAGCTGCTGCATTTCGCCCGCAAAATATACACTCAATTTACTTTACGGTATATTCTGTGATGCGCTTTGAGATGTCCAGAAGACGTGATAAGGCGCTATATCAAATGCAAAGATTGCTATTATATTAGTCACATTTTGAAAGAAGAAAGGTAAATGTGTGAGGGTGGCCTCTATGGCTATGACGCTCACACTAATTGAACGCCTGATAGAGCCATACATTGTGCAGGGAGGTCGTGCTTGTTTATCAAAGATGAGAAGTTTAACTCTTTAGGGTTCCTAAATTCCCTGAATTCTCCACATGAACATGCTGCAGCTCAAGAAAAGCAAGCGTGTGGGTGCCACCCGCAGCCCCGGGCTCTGTTATCTGCATTCACATGAAAACAGGGCATTTTGTAAAGAATTGTCACTGGTGGAGACTGAAGTCAAAGAGGTTCTTTTACTCCACAACCAGAAACATTAAAGATAGATATCTGCAGGTGAAGCAAAGCTTTGTGTATTTGATGAGGACTCATTACAGACACCACAACATTAATAATATCGCTGCCTAAACGGTGATCGCTTGGCCAACTGCCGACAAAATCGCCATTGCCTTTATTATTATTACGGAAGCGTAATTTACTCCTGAGGAATGTTGAAATGGCTGTTGGGGAATTGCCGGGGGCTGTGGGGATATCCCCCATCACTTGACATTGTTAAAACAGGGCCTGTGAGTGGTTCACTGAGAACCAGAAACCGTCCAGGAATGGAAGACATTTAAATGGCCAATGAGTGAGGTTTACTCACCTCCTCAAGTATCACGTTTCAGATACGTTCCAATTCATCAGATCAGAATTTATCAGTTTCACCTTTGAGGTGATCACCTGAAGTCCATCAAGAGATCAGTTTGCTCACAGCCAGCCATTACCTGTCATACATACCCATGGCTCACAAACAGTTATTGTCTCTGGTTTATTATATGATGCGTCTTTTGAAAGCTACAAAGTGAATATGCTCAAAGAAGCAAATTCGACAACAATCCAGACTTTTGTAAACATAAGGCTGTTTGAAAAGTATAATTACCAACACTTTTGAACTCCTCCTTGATTCAAAGAAAAGAGTCTGTAATTATCCAAAAGGCAGTTTGCAAATTATAGTTTATAGAAGCTTGTTTCTATAATTAACTCATTTTATTTAAAGTAAATCCTCAACCTGAATTACGGTATCAGTAACAGGAACCCTTTTATAATGCTGATATCGAGTGGATACTGTTGAAAGGTTTGCACAGTATCTCTCACCATGTTATTGGCATTGACATTAGTGCCTCAGGTAGGTGTGGACAGTTGCAGAGATGATCTCAAATCTGCCTCCGGTCTCAGCCTGGCTCAATTGGTTGCACTCTGGTCTCTGAGGCAGAAGATTGTTTTACCAAGACTTTGACCTCAAAGTCCAGGCTGACCCCAGCAGGACAGAGCTGGGAGAGTGTTGTGTGGTCGGAGATGCCATCTTTCAGATGAGACGTTAAACGGAGGATCCTGTGCAGGTGGCTCCTAAACATTCAATAGCTGCATTTGAAAAGGAAAGGGAGTTTCTCCTTATGTCCTGGACACCAACCCCTCCCTCCCTCCCTCCTTCAACCCCCACCCACCCCTCCCTCCCTCCTTCAACCCCCACCCACCCCTCCCTCCCTCCTTCAACCCCCACCCACCCCTCCCTCCCTCCTTCAACCCCACCCACCCCTCCCTCCCTCCTTCAACCCCACCCACCCCTCCCTCCCTCCTTCAACCCCCACCCACCCATCCCTCCCTCCCTCCTTCAACCCCCACCCACCCCCCTCCCTCCCTCCCTCCTTCAAGCCCCACCCACCCACCCCTCCCTCCCTCCTTCAACCACCACCCACCCACCCCTCCCTCCCTCCCTCCTTCAACCCCCACCCACCCACCCCTCCCTCCCTCCCTCCTTCAACCACCCACCCACTCACGCCGCTTCCCTCTGTCAACCACCCACCCACCCATCCATTCATCCACCAGCCCACCCACCCACCCACCCAATCACTCACTCACTCACTCACTCGCTTACTCCCTCGCTTGCTCCCTCCCTTCCTCCCTCCCTCCCTCCCTCCCTCACTCACTCACTTACACTCCCTCACTCCCTCATGCACTCACTCCACTGAGCAGTAATAGAAAAGAAAATGAAGAAAAATAAAATAATTTTTTAATTTATTTTTGTTTGTTAACAACAACTTGTGTGTATATAGACACATGGCAGCATCTTGAAGTGCTTAACAAACTATACCATGTAAATATATAGAATCATAGAATGATAGAATCTCACAGCATAGAAGGAGGCCATTCGGCCCATCGTGCCTGTGCCTGGCTCTTTGAAAGATCTACTAACTAGTCCCACTCCCCTGTGCTTACCCCACAGTCCTACAGATGTTTCCTTTTCAAGTAGCTATCCAATTCCCTTCTGAGAGCTATTATCAATCTGCTTTGACCACTCTTTCAGGCAGTGCATTCCACACCGTAACAAGATTATTCATCATTGTTAATGTAAACAGTGAACAATACCAGTGAAGGCTTGTTGTCATGGTTCCTGCTGCACTGTTATCCAGTCACCAGATTGTGACATATGACACTGTATCACAGTGTGTCTACATGTATGTGCTTGGAAGTTGTGAGGATGTGTGGTGCTTGGAGGGTTAACTTGCTCACTTTGAGAAGCAACGATACACGGACGGAAAAACAACCCTCATAAATGTATAACAGGCCTGGGAAAGAATCCAAAATCTAGAAACCATTTTGGCAGATGCCCCAAGACTGAAATCTCTATTAACCTTTCTCCTGCTTCACCAACATAGGTTTCAAATGAACTTGCATGCCATCAGCAGTCATCAGGTTAATTGACTCTTTTCTTAATGTTTGTGCTAATATCTAGTGTGGCACAGCCACACCGTGCTCTGCACCATGTCACTGTGCTTCTACACCATTCCTGCCTCTCCACACATCAGTTATCCACTTCTCACTTTCTGCATAAAAGATTCTGGTTATCGCAATCACTTACTGAGAAGACTGGTTGAATCATGTGGATATTTCACTTGACCTGTCCCATTTCTGTTTCCTATAATAATAATAATCCTTGCATTTGCTATAGCGTCTTATCACGTTTGAGACGACTCAAAGCTTCACAGAATATGCTGTAAAGTGAATTGACTGTATATTTGTGGGTGAAACGCAGCAGCGTCCCACAAACAGTCGTGGATTGAGCGACAACATTTTTTTTCAAGTTTTAAAAATAATTATTTTGAAGGGATTATCACCCCCGGAAAAGCGATCCACCAATCGACTAACAACTGAGTTTCTACTTGCTGGTAGGTAAACGGATACATGGGCAGTAAGGAAACTTGCCCAATGTTTCCCGCTGGCCGGGAATTGAACCCAGGTCCTCTCGCTTGCGAGGCGAGTGCTCTAACCACTGAGCTACAAGACTCCACAATTTCTATTTATTGGGTCAGTTCAGAGGTGGTTTGTTACTTTTCCAGGAGGTTTAGATTCACATTGTCTTTGTTTGTTCATGCTCTTTCCTCCACTTGTCTCCCCTTCTGTCCTGAAGGCATTGCTTGATAACACTGTCCAGTGTCACTCGCTCTGGCCACCCTCAATCCAACTGCTTGATTGTCCTGTGTGAGCTGGACATTGGCTCGCTGCTCCTATCCTTTGGTGGGGGTGCATCACAGCCAAACCTGATTCTGTCTTCACCCAAACCCCCAAATTCTGCTTACCCTCAGCCTATCAGACCATGTTTAGCAGTTCTCAATCCTATTGGTAAATGCACCTGGATTTGGTATTCATTCATTGAATGGAGAATGGCAGCCCCTCCAGAGCAGCACTGCAGGCTGACAGCCATCCACAAAGTGAGTCCTTGTGGAGACACTGAGACTCTGGAGTCCAACATTTAGGGGGAAGACATCTTGAAGACATCTTGAATCGTACGGTCTAGTGATGGTACGGTCAAGTGATGGAACCGGCATCTTTGACTCTTCCTGTTTGACAATACTCGAGAGCAGCCTAACTTCTCCAGAACTGTCTTGTTTCAGAAAGTCAGCATCCACGTTTTGGCATGAGATGTAGAAATGTGTGCGTGAGAGTTTGAGATAGAGTCAAAGGGCACGGCTCTCTTTCAAAGGTTCAATGATGTACAATGTTTCACAAGGGATTTAAACACAGTGAGAATGCAGTGAGAGTATAAAAGATTTTGGAGCTTTAACAAACTCCCTGACCCAATGACTTTAATGGCTTCCTTGGTTCCCATCATATAGAGGATAGGCATTGGCACCACTGCTTGTACGGAACAAGAGGAAAGGCTTATTATAGCAAATAATCAGCTTCAGGCAAATATATCACTTAATTAAATTACTGTGGATACTGTTAATAAACAACTTGCATTTAAACAGCACCATTTGTGTAAAACACAAACAAAAAGGCAGTATTTGATGGAAGTTTCAAACTTTTGATCTTTGCTTGTAAATGCTGGCACCATAAAGTGCCCATAGAACCCTTGTCCCATGGTCACACAGCCACAATGAGTGGCACTAGGTGGGTGACACTTCCTGCTTGGCAGTAATGGCTGTCAATGACTTAATTCCAAGCTGCCTGACTGCCACCCTGTAACCCCCCAGATGTCACTCAATGGTGACACAACAAGAAGAACAACAACAACAACAAAATGACATTTGTAAAGGGCCTTTCATGTCAGGAGGACATCCCAAGGCGCTGAACTCCCTTCTCTTTTCAAATAGTGCTGTTGGCTCCTTGTTGGTACCGACAGGCCCTCAGTTTAACATCTCATTCGAAGGACTGCACCTCTGACAATGGAACACTCCTCCCAACACTGCACTGGAGCGAGCATCAGCCAATATGAATTTAAAGGCTTAGGGATGGGACTTGAAACCACAATCTTCTGACTCACTTCTCCAGAGGATAAGCCAGGCTGACACACATGTGGAGGCCACCCTGGAACAGAACAAGCAGAACTTAGTGTTCCTGCAATAAAAGTAATTTTTGCAAAGTATCAGCTATATGAGGGAAACTGCGGAAGTTGTCTGAGGGAATGGATGGAGTTAGGGTGGAGCAAAACCTTACACTACATAATGCCTTTCTGCAGGGTAAATGTCTCAAACTGCTTCACAAAGATGATGGGTGGTTTGAGGATCTTGACTAAAGATGCGGTAAAAGAGATGAGGTGTTTAACAGGATTTCAAAGGCAAAAGGTGAAAGTAGAGCACAGAGTGACTAATGCAGTAAGTGCAGTGATTGCCGATGATTGGCTTCCTCTCCCTCGTTGGTACTGGGGAAAAAAGCTGGAAACAGTCAACAATGAAAAATCTTAATTTCCACTCTTTGGCTCACACATTCCTTCGGCCACCTGTTTGTTTACGTAGGCCGGTTGTGTCATGCAAAACCAACACTATGCTGCAAACTCACATTCGTTGGGAACTGAGTGGATCGAGACTGCTGCCCAAAACTATTTCATATAGGAAATGTATGTATTATAACCATCAAAGGAGGAAAAAGACTTTCATTCCATCTGACTAGGCTGGACATAGAGCCAGGAAATCATTCTAACACACACTGCAATCCGGCTCCCAGCGGGAGCCCTCATCATTCGTGGCAAAAACTCAACTCAGTTGAGCTTCCTCAGTGACAAACCAACACAGGGCACCTGGTGCCACCTAGTGGTCATATACATAATGGCTACAGTTAGAGCATTGTGTCAGCCTGGCTCTGCTGGAGTTGGAAGTTGTGGGTTCAAGCCCCCACATTTGGGATTCTGAACTCACAGTCTCGGCTGACATTCGAACAACAACAACAACTTGCATTTATGTAGCGGCCTCCATGCCAGGAAGGGTCCCAGAGCGCTTAACAATGGCAAACCCCGAGATCAAGCCAAGGGGAGGGGGAAGGTGACCGTAGACACGGTCGAGAGGAAGGACTTCAGGCGCAACCTGAAGATGGGGAAGGAGGGGACAAGGCGAAGGGGTTGAGAGAGGGAGTTCCAAAGTTTTGGGGCGTAGTGGCTGAAGGCACAGCTGCTGATGGTGGAGCGGATGATTCAGGGGATGCGGAGGAGGCTGGACCCAATAGAGCAGAAGCAGTTGGGAAGTGCTTTAATAATAATAATAATCCTTGCATTTGATATAGCGCTTTTCACGTCGGGAGGACGTCCCAAAGCGCTTCACAGAACACACTGTAAAGTGAATTGACTGTATATTTGTGGGCGAACGCGGCAGCCAATTGCGCACAGCAATGTCCCACAAACAGTCGTAGATTGAAAATGACCAATTTATTATTGTTTTGGTTTTGGAGGATTATTATTAGGCTCTGTGTGGAGTAAGGAAACTTGCCCGAGGTTTCGCCCTCTGCCTGGAATTGAACTCAGGTCTCTCACTTGCAAAGCGAGTGCTCTAACCACTGAGCTACAGGACTCCACGAGGAGTCCTTTGAGGAGAGAGGTTAGAGAGACAACAGGGTGGGGGGTCAAGGAATGGAGGGATTTAAACACTATTGTGAGGATCTTGAAGTCGATCCGCACTGTGACAGGAACCAGTGGAGTTTGGCAAGACTGGAGTAATCGGGGTATGGAGCTTGGTGCGGGTGAGAATGTGGAGAGCAGAGTTTTGAATGAGCTGAATTTTGTGAAAAGTGGAGGAGGGGAGACCAGCGAGGAGGGTGTTAGAGTAGTCCAGCCGAGAAGTGACAAATAATATTAATAATAATCCTTGCATTTGATATAGCGCTCTTCACGTCTTCTCGACGTCTCAAAGCGCTTCACAGAATAGACTGTAAAGTGAATTGACTGTATATTTGTGGCGAAATGCGGCAGCCAATTGCGCGCAGCAGCGTCCCACAAACAGTCGTGGATTCAAATGACCAATTTGTTTTTGAGGGATTATGATTAGGTGTGTGGAGTAAGGAAACTTGCCCAAGGTTTCACCCGGCCGGGAATCAAACCCAGGTCTCTTGCTTGCAAAGCGAGTGCTCTAACCACTGAGCTACAGGATTCCACGACAAAGGCATGGACAAGGGTTTTGGCAGCTTTTGGGGTGAGATATTATCAGAGACAGGCAATGTGATGGAGGTGGAATAAAGCAGTGCTGGTCAGGGACCGGATGTGGGGGAGGAAGGCTAACTGGGGATCGAACCTAACACCTAAATTGCGCACCGGTTCGGAGAGTTTTAAGGACAGGTCGGGTAGGTTGAGGAGGTCAGAACCGTGGGACAGAAGACATCGGCAGGAGTCAAAGAGTATGGCTTCCGTCTTGTTGGTGTTTAATTCCAGGAAATTTGTGCTCACCCAGCTGACAGAACATCAGGGGACTGGAGCTCCCAGCTGGAGGTGGAAAAGTAGAGTTGAGTGTCATCCACATACATGTGGAAGTTTACCCTGTGTCTGCGGATGACATCACCAAGAGGAACCACATAGATGAGCAAGAGAAGGGGCCAAGGATGGATCCTTGGGGTATGTACCCTGCAGATGACTGGGTGGAAGTGCAAAGAAAAGCCTTTTGTAGAAATGTACTGCTGGTGGTTCGTGAGGTAGGACTCGAACCAAGTGCCTGCGATCCCACTGAGGTGGATGATGGAGGAAAGGCGGTGGAGGAGGATGGCGTGATCGACTGTGTCGAATGCAGCGGAGAGGTCCAGGAGGACAAGGAGGCAGATGGAGCCCTGGTCACAGACAGAGAGGATATTGTTTGTGACTTTTACGAGTGCCGTCTCTGTATTGTGGGCAGACAGGGCAGAAATCGGACTGGAGGGGTTGGAGTAGGGTGTGGAGGGAGAGGTGTGCGCGAAGTTGGTTGGCAACAACAAGTTCCAGAGCTTTGACAAGGAAGGGCAGAGTTGAGATAGGGCGGGAGTGACCAAGGTTGGAGGGATCGAGGGTAGGTTTTTTAAGGAGGGGGGTGATGATAGCGGTTTTGAGGGCAAGTGGGACTGATCCTGAGGAGAGAGACTAGTTAATAGTGTCTGCCAATAGTGAGCAGACGAGGGGGAGCTGGGTGATCAGCAGTTGGGTGGGGAGGGGGTCAAGGCAGCAGGTGGTGGGTTTCATTGTGGTGATGGTGGATGAGAGGAAGGAAGGAGAGATGGGGGCAAATGAATGTAGGATGGATGCCATGGTAGGAGCTGAGGGTGGGGTGGGTGAGGGAGATGGAATAGGGGTGGTGGTAGGCAGAGGGATGAAGCTGCCAGACGGATGTTGTCAATTTTAGAGGTAAGGAAGTCCATGACCTCTTCACACTTGGTATTAGATGTGATGATTGAGGGGCTTGAGGTGGCACATGGAGGAGGTGGTGGGCGGTGGAGAATAGGATTTTGGAGTTATTGTTGATATAACTTGTTCTTCTATCTTGTTGTTGTTGTTGTTGCAGTTTTTGCTTGTGACAGGGAGGTATGAAGATCCCTGAGCTACAACAACAATAACAAGAAGATTACATTTGTATAGCGCCTTTCACATCAGGAGGACATCCCAAGGCGCTGGACAGAGTACAGCATTTCAGACCCGAGCTGGGGTGGTGGGGGGAAGGGAGGGGAGGGGAAGGGTGTTGGCCGATGGCATGGTTAAAGAGAAGGGTCTTGAGGTGGGACTTGAAGGAGGCTAAGAAGGGGGCGAGGCGGAGTGACTGGGGATGGAATTCCAGAGGTTGGGGGCAGAGTGGCTGAAGGCTCTCCCGCCAATGGTGGGGCAGGTGGGTCGGGGGACGTGGAGCAGCCGGAGCCGACTGAGCGGAGAGAGCGGGCGGGTTGGTAGGGGGTTAGGAGGTCACAGCTGGTGGTGAACTGTGTGGCTGGTTTTTCTCCCACCTGCGCTCGAGCAACTGGGTTTGGGATTTTAGGGAGCGGAGATGGCTGTTGTACCAGGGGAGTGGGTGGATTTGGAGACGGTCCTGGATTTCAGGGGGATGAGGGAGTTGAACGTGGAGGAGAGGCAATCATGGAGCAGCTGGATGGCTGCTTCAGGGTCGCTGTGGTGGAAGGCCAGAGGGTTAAGAGGTCTGAGGATGAGAGGGCCTTTGTGAGGGTCTTGGGGGGAAGCCTATTCCATGGGTGGAAAAGTACGGTTGAGGGCTTGATGGAGAGAGGGATGCGGGAGGAGAGGTAGATGAGGAAGTGTCCGAGATGGCCTTGTCTGTGACCCACAGGTCAGAAATGTCAAGGCCATGTGTGATGACGAGGTCGAGGGGGTGGGCATGGTTGTGGGACGGTGAGTTGATGTGGAGGGTGAGATTTAGGGAGGAGAGGAGGGCAGTGAAATCTGAGGATGTGGTGCAAGGGGAGTTTAGGTGGAGGTTCAAGTCGCCCATTGTGAGCAAAACACCCTAGCTCCTTCCTCTCCAATATCTCTGCTCTCCTCTCCTCCCTGTCCCTCTGTTCAGAACACTTGCCCTTTCTGATGAGGGCCAGAAGGCGGCCATCATCTCCCAAGCTAACCGAGGGAGGCGAATGCTACGGAGTTGGGGTGGCTGTTCTGGAACAACCAACCCCAGGAGCCACGATGGGCCTGTCGGAGGATGCCCAGTCTGAAGTAGAGGTAGGTAATGGTGGGATCCAGGAGAGAGAGAAGGCGGGGAGGACGGTGGGAGAGAAGGACAGAGTAGGAGTAGCGGGTAGAGGTGCGTAGAAGGAGAAGCATTTCCAGAGGGAGCGGCTCGGGTCGGCAGCGGAAACGCGCTTGTTTGTTGTCAGAGGTGCTGCCTTCGGAGACACCTATTCGAGTGGACATTAAAGACATGGAACATTGGGAAAGGTTCTGCTAAAACAATCAGCATTTCCTTGACTTTTCTGTTCTAAGAATCCTTCGAGTGTGAATGAGTCTGTGATGTACCAACTCAGCCGCTGGGAAACCAAAACACAAAACAACCAACAGAAAACAGACAACAACCTTTGGCAGGGTTTCCAGAGGGACTCTCCAACTCTAATCTCCTCCCGACGTGAAAGGCGCTATACAAATGTAATCTTTTTGTTGTTGTGATCTGTAATGTTTTCTTATTGTAATATAACAATTTCGCGAAAGCAATGTTATTTTCTGAGGAACAACTCATCCGGATTTGTATACAGTTGACCGTTTGGAGAGTAGGATTTTGAACATTGTGGTGAAACGTTTCTGACAATCTGTGTTACCTTAACAGTAACGCCATGAAATATGTCGCCCAGTTCCACAAAGTTGCTGAACTGCGCACTTGAGACTCAGAATGTACTGAAGTCGCAAACCGTGATTTTGTACGACGGTATTTCGATTTGAATTGAAAGCTGTTCTCTGGAATTGTTGACCTCCTCAATACACAGCCGTGTTGCTGACCAACAGCCGGAGCGCAGGGTGACGGCCCCACAAGGGTCTGCGTGGGTGGGGGGTCTCACTTTGCCCATCAAGTGGGCAGATCCGTTAATAATAATTCTTGCATTGGATATAGCGCTTTTCACGTCTTCTCAACGTCCCAAAGCGCTTCACAGAATAGATTGTGAAGTGAGTTGACTGTGTATTTGTTGGGGAACGCAGTGGCCAATTGCACAGAGCAGTGTCTGTCCCACAGACAGTCGTGGACTGAAAATGAACAATTTATTATTTTTTAACAATTGAAGGGATTATTACTCCCAGAAAAATGGGCCCCGGAAGTAATAAACCCTTTCAGGTTTCCCTTTGAGCCTCCCTCCCAGGGATCAGGCCAACAGTTTCAAGAATCAAATCACACACAGTCACTACACTTCACAGTGACTCACAACAGTCACTACACTTCACAGTGCAGGGCTTTGCCCCCCGGGGGCCGCAGGTCCGCCCGGAACCTTTGTGTGGCGCTGTGCGGGGCCGCGGACCGGAAGCTGCAGCTCTGGAGCGGACCGGAAGCAGAAGCCCAGTGTGAGGCGCCATGGAGACCATCCTGGAGCAGCAGCGCCGCTACCATGAGGAGGAGGAGCGGCTCCTCGACGTGATGGTCAGAGAGATGATGGTCAAGAAATCCACGGTAACGTGTTCAGCCCCGGGGGGGGGGGGGAGAGAGAGGGAGAGGGGGAGTGAGAGAGGGAGAGGGGGAGTGAGAGAGGGAGAGGGGGGGGGAGAGAGAAGGGGGAGGAGGAGGGGGAGAGAGAGGGAGAGAGAGGGGGGGGGAGAGAGAGGGGAGTGAGAGAGAGAGGGGGGGAGTGAGAGAGAGGGGGGAGAGAGGGGGGGAGAGAGAGGGGGGGAGAGTGAGAGAGAGAGGGGGAGAGAGAGAGGGAGGGGGAGAGAGAGGAGAGAGAGGGGGGAGAAGAGGGGGAGAGAGAGAGGGGGGGGAGTGAGAGAGGGGGGGAGAGAGGGGGGGGGAGAGAGAGAGAGGGGGAGTGAGAGAGAGGGGGAGTGAGAGAGAGAGAGGGGGAGTGAGAGAGAGGGGGGGAGAGAGAGGGGGAGTGAGAGAGAGAGAGGGGGGGTGAGAGAGGGGGGAGTGAGAGAGAGGGGGGAGTGAGAGAGAGGGGGAGTGAGAGAGAGAGAGAGGGGAGTGAGAGAGAGAGAGAGAGAGAGAGAGAGGGGGAGAGAGAGAGGGAGGGAGTGAGAGAGAGAGAGAGAGAGGGAGAGAGAGAGGGAGGGGGAGTGAGAGAGAGAGAGGGGGGGGTGAGAGAGAGGGAGTGAGAGAGAGAGGGGGGGGGAGAGAGAGAGAGGGAGGGGGAGTGAGAGAGAGGGGAGGAGAGAGAGAGAGGGAGAGAGAGGGTGAGAGGGAGGGGGGGAGTGAGAGAGAGAGAGAGAGAGGGGGGGGAGTGAGAGAGAGGGAGTGAGAGAGAGAGAGGGGGGGGAGTGAGAGAGAGGGGGAGTGAGAGAGAGGGGGAGTGAGAGAGAGAGAGGAGAGGGGGGGGGAGTGAGAGAGAGAGAGAGGGGGGGAGTGAGAGAGAGGGGGAGTGAGAGAGAGAGGGGAGGGGGAGAGAGGGGGGAGTGAGACAGAGAGGGAGAGAGAGAGGGAGGGAGTGACACAGAGAGGGAGAGAGAGAGGGGGAGTGAGAGAGAGAGAGAGAGAGAGAGAGAGAGGGGGGGAGTGAGAGAGAGGGGGGAGAGAGAGAGGGAGTGAGAGAGAGAGAGGGGGGGAGTGAGAGAGAGAGAGAGAGAGGGAGGGGGAGTGAGAGAGAGAGAGAGAGAGAGAGGGGGGGGGAGTGAGAGAGAGAGAGAGGGGAGAGAGAGAGGGAGGGGCAGTGAGAGAGAGAGGGGGGGAGTGAGAGAGGGGGGGAGTGAGAGAGGGAGTGAGAGAGAGAGAGAGAGGGGGAGAGTGAGAGAGAAGGGGAGAGAGAGGGGGGGGAGAGAGGGGGAGTGAGAGAGAGAGAGAGAGGGGGGGAGTGAGAGAGAGAGAGATAGAGGGTGAGAGAGAGGGGGGAGTGAGAGAGAGAGAGAGAGAGAGGGGGGAGTGAGAGAGAGGGGGAGTGAGAGAGAGGGGGAGTGAGAGAGAAAGAGGGAGTGAGAGGGGGGGAGAGTGAGAGAGAGAGCGTGGGAGAGTGAGGGGGAGTGAGTGAGAAGGGGAGGGAGTGAGAGAGGGGGAGGGAGAGGGAGAGAGGGGGGAAAGAGAGAAGGGGGGAGTGAGAGAGACAGATCGAGCGAGACAGAGATCAAGTGAGAGAGAGAGAGGGGGGGAGAGAGAGAGAGGGAGTGAGAGAGGGTGTGGAGGGCGCATGTGCGCGAGGGGGTGGAGGGCGTGCGAGGGGGGAAGACAAGGGCAGGTGTGTGCGAGACAGTGCGTGAGAGAGAGTGACAGAACTTGTGTGAGAGAGCGTGAGAGAGTTTATGAGTGTGCTCGCTGTGCTTTGGCTGGTTTGATGTGGACGATCAGTAATGCATTTAAATTACCTATTCTCAACAACAGCAACAACTTCTATTTATATAGCATCCCTCACACAGGATAGCGCCTCACAGCGTTGCAGTCTCCTCCCCACTTCTCTTGATGGCAGGGACTCGGGCTGGGTTACAGACTCGGCAGCAGCACCCCCCCCACCCCTTTGACCGCTCTCCATACAGGAGTACACAGTGAAGGTCTTGAGTGTTTTGACTGTGGACAGGTTCACAGCAAACCCCAGTCCGTGTTCACCTCAAGTCCGTTCATACAATTTCCAGCAGTTTAACCTGTTCTTCTCAAACCTTGAGACCCTCAGGCAACGTGTGGCAACCCTTCCACTATCCTGATGACTGGATCTGAATAAGAAGTTGCTGAATCTACAAATTCTTAGGAGCAAAATCTGTTTTACCTCATCTGTTTACCAGTTTACCTCATCTGTTTACCAGTAAACTGCCACAGACTCCCACACGACTCAAATCTACAAGTCTTCCACCCACCCGCTCCCTACTCCACCTCGAAACATCCTGCAGTATTTTCCCCCCCCCCCCATTCTGGATGGAACGTAAACAGCACATGTTTAAATGAGCAAAACTAGCCTTTTTATTGCCCTAACTCACACTGAGCTGCTGAACTGAAATGAACACAAGCCTCTGTAAACCCAGGTAAAGGGTAAAAGGTGATTGTGATAAATCAAGTAGTTGTAATAAGAGGAAGGGTCTGGATTTAGATCACAAACCATCACAATGACCGGCTTTCTCTACCTTTATTATAAAATTAATACCTTCATTTTAAAATGTTCTTTTTCAGCTCCGAGACCAAATCAACTCCGACCACCGTGCCAGAGCAGTGCTTGATGTGAGTTTAACATGTGACCAAACATGTCAGGATTGTGTGAGGATGACCAGTACAGTACAGATTCCTGTAAACTCACTGGAGTTGAGTTTTTCCTACAAATACCCGCACGAGCTAATTTTAAAACAAGTTGAAGTTAAGATCAAGAATTGTTAAAATCTCCAAGCTGTTCGTTGTTCACCTTTTTGCCAATTTTAAATTGTGATTTAATTTCCCCTCTTTCCCAGAGATATATGGAAGTGGCTGGAAATCTTCGAGACTTGTATGAAGATAAAGATAGGTATATAGAGATTCCAAAGTCTGTTTCGATATTGTTTTCTTTACTCTCCTTTTTACAATGCTTCTTGCACAATAAAGACTGATTCCGGACCTGGTCACTTTCCTCTCCACCCACACTCCAACCCAGGCTGAGGGTCACTGCTGTATTGGCACTGAAGTGAAATCTATATGGTCAGTTTTCCATAATTACAAAATCACAAGATTGGTTGAAGAAGACCCTTTGGCCTTTCTGATCTCATTCCTCCACAACATCCACCCTACTGTTCCCCCATCACACCATCGAGCTGTTTTTTAAATGAGTGTCCTAACCTCAACCACTCTTACTTGTTTGTTAATTACTGGATCTCTTTCAGCTTCCCCATTGGCAAGTTCAGTTCCAACCTTTGCATTTGATATTTGATATAGCACCTTGTCACATATTTGAGACGTCTCAAAGAGCTTCACAGAATATACTGTAAAGTGAATTGACTATGTTTTGTTGGCGAAACACGGCAGCCAATTGGCACAGTTACCAATTGGCCCACAAACAGTTACGGATTGAATGATCAAATTATCCATGCAGATGGAGGGGGAGATCCAGCAGGGTAGGGAGAAGGGGGATAACCGGAAATGCAGTCAAAGAGGTAGATCTTTAGAAGAGGTTTGAAAGCAGAACGGTTTTAGGAGAAAGCTCCAGAGAGTTTTGGTGGTGAGGTTGGCAAGGCAACTGAAAGTTTGCCCACCATAGGTAGGATGGGGAACAGGAGACATGCAGCAGACCTTTGAATACTTGTCTGTTACACTTCATGCCCAGCAACTCCCTACCTCTCCAACCTTCTTACACCCTACTCTACCAGCTCTCTTTGCTCAACAGCCTCCAGCCTCGTGCATGTCCCTTGCCCCTCTGCTCCACCATTGGCAGCCTTGCTTTCAGCTACTACACCCTGAAACGTGGAACTCTCTACCTCAGTCTCTCCACCCTGCCTCCTTCTTGCCTCCTTACCGACTAATTTCAAATTGTACCTGAAGAATTTCCTCTTCGACTGTACCTACGACCTCCACCCTCAGCATTAAGCTCCGCCACTGCCAAGCGCTCTTGAGAATGCCACACTGAAGGGCGTAATATAAATGCAAGTTGTTGGATGTCTTTCTTTCCCACAGTATGAGGAAGGATGAGTTAAATGCCATTTCAGGACCAAATGAGTTTGGTGAATTCTACAATCGATTGAAACTGATTAAAGAGTTTCACCGCAAACACCCAAATGAGGTGAGTATCCTGCAGTCACAGGAGTAGCACCAGGCATAGCACACCACATATACCCACGTTTCCAGTTGTCTAAGCACAGACAGAGACTGGAGTAGCTTGAAATATACTGCCATTAGCTTTTAACAAAGAAAACCCAGAAATGTTAATGAGCTAAACTAAATATCTCTAATCTAAAAGCTTGTAAAATAAATTTAGATTTTAGCTCAAGTTTGTGATTGACTTTTACTTGTGTTTTTCTATGCTCCAGATCAGTGTGCCTATGTCGGTGGAGTTTGAGGAGCTAATGAAATCCAGGGACAGCCCCAGTGAGGAGGCACTCAGTAAGTTAGTTTTTCAGGAATGTTTCTGTCTCTTACTCCATTTCCACACTGTGTTCCACATTGAGCTAGTTCAAGGCTAGCAATGCTGATAGCAGCTTGCTCTGCACAGTATAAGCACAATCTGTTAACGAATATTAACGATATGTCTCCTTAGATCTTGTGGAGTTCACGGATGAGGAAGGTTATGGCCGTTACCTTGATCTTCATGACTGTTATCTGAAGTACATCAACCTGAAAGGTTCAGAAGTAAGTCCGCAGATATGGGAGTTTCAGTGAGGCAGAGCTGGATGAGGTAGGTTGGGGGTGGGGGGCGGAACCAGGTGGAGGGGAATGGAGTCAGGTGGAGTGGGGGTGGAAGGAGGTGGAGCAGGGTGGAGCCAGGTGGAGCACATTGTTGGTCTGTGTGCTGTGCTAAAGACGCGATTCCCCACAAGGCCAGTTTCCATGGTCGGTCAGAGACATAGTCTGAAAACACACAGGAAACCTTGTTTTAGCTGGTTCCAGCTTCAAAATAAAAGCCCCCGATGTGATCTTTGAGTGACATCAAGTGACATTTTGTTTCCCACAGAAAAGTGACTATATCACCTACTTGTCCACATTTGATCAACTTTTTGATATTTCAAAAGATAGAAAAAATGCAGAATATAAGCGGTAAGTAATTATTTTTTCATGTACGTGGTATTCTGGTTCACATGGACTTTGAAGACTGTATACCTCCTTGATACCGTCGGCCTTCCCGTACTGTTATAGAAGGCAAGAAATATATTTCAGTGAAGCTTTGATGATTTTAACTAGTGGAATGTTAATGAATTAAAAGGTTGGTTACCAGGAATAGTAAGTATTCATCCGAGATCCACACTTTCCACCAGTGATCAATGCATAGATGTCAGGAGCAGGAATCCCCGTTGGGGTTCTACGTCCTCCCAAGCCAATTACACCCTCACTGTTGTCCTTAATAGGAAGAAGAAAATAAGTAGCATTTATCAGATGTCAGGTTATGCGCCTACACTACCCATCTTACCATTTGTTTTAATATGTGATTGAACCATATACAAACTCCAACCTGCAGATTGTTTTCTCTCTGTTGTGGGAAACTGGAGGCACCAGAAGATTTTGCAAACAAGAATCTGTGAACAAATCTATTGTGTTTCAATGGTTTGATTGAGAGACAACCTTTGGAAGGTTATAATAGTCACATTTTAGGTTCATTGGGTATGACCTGCGTCTCTGGTTGGCTCTGGTGCTCAGTGACTGTTAATGCTCCAAGACAATCTTGGAAGCCAAGGACAACCCCAGGTTCCTCTTCTGCATCACCAACCGGCTCCCCCGCCCACCCTCTCACACCTCGCCCAGCCTCACCTCCAACGCCAACTGTGAGGCGATGCTGGACTTCCTCGAAAACAAAGTCAAGGGGATAAGTTTAGCTGCCTTTCCGTCTACTACCCCCTCCCCATTTTTCCTTCACCCACCGACCCCTACCCATCCCTCCCTCCACACCTTCGAAACTGTCTCCCACTCCTCTCACCACCACTATAACCCACATGAAACCGATCACCTGCTCCCTCGACCCCATCCCTACCCCTCTCTTTACCTCCCAGCTCCACCTACTTGCCCCTCTACTCAGACATGATAAACCTTTCCCTGTTTACTGGCACCATCCCCACCCCATTAAAAAGGACCGTCATTACTCCTATCCTTTAAAAAAAAGCCTCCTTGGACCCATTCCTGCTCTCAAACTACCGTCCCATCTCCAACCTCCTTTCTCCAACCTCTGCAACCAGGGCTCCCTCTACCTCCTCATCCTCCTTGACCTCTGCTGCCTTCAATACCGTTGACCACTCTATCCTCATCCACTGCCTCTCGTCTCTACCTTCATGGTTCTGTTCTTGAATGGTTCAGATTGTACCTCTCACACAGTCTCCACTTCATCTACACAAACGTTTCTTCTCTATCCCCTGGACCATCTTGTGCTGCGTTGCTCGGGGCTCTGTCCATGGTCCCCACCTCTCAATATCTATATACTCCCTCTTGATGTCATCATCCGCAGACATGGGGTCAACTTCAACGTGTATGCGGATGACACCCAAAGGTGTGTCTGCCTCCACCCTTGACTCCAGGACCCACTGCTGTCCTGACAGAATGTCTGTCAGACATCAAGTCCTGGATGAGAGCGAACTTTCTTCAGTTGAACGTCCACAAGACCGAGGCTCCTGATTGGCTCCTGTCAGCGCCTCCTCACCTGAGGCGCTGAGAGCATCACCATCCATGGGGCTCACTCCACCTCACTGAGCCGGGCAGGAACCTTGGGGTCTTGATTGACCCTCAACTATCCTTTCTACTCCACCTCTGTGCCATGACCCGCTCTGCCTTCCCCACCTCCGCAACATCTGCGCCATGACCCGCTCGCCTTCCCCCCACCTCCGCAGCGTTGACTGGCTCCGTCACTATCTCACACCCCAGGCCACCGAAACCCTCATACAACAACAACAACAACAAGATTGCATTTATAGAGCGCCTTTCATGTCGGGAGGACGTCCCAAGGCGCTGGACAGTTGGGTCAGGACCTGAGCAGGGGGGAAATGGTCAGGGTGAGGGGAGGGAAGGGAGGGAGCGAGGAGGGGGTAGAGAGTCGAGAGGGGAGCTGAATGTACAGTCGAAGAGAAAGGTCTTGAGACCGGCCTTGAAGGAGGAAAGGGAGGAAGCAAGGCGAAGGCACTGGGGGATGGAGTTCATACACTCTTTCATTACATCGAGGCTTGGGTATGCAAACTCACTGCTTATCGGCCTCCGCAATGCCTCCCTCCACAGGCAGATCATCCAGAACTCTGCAGCCTCTGTCCTCTCCCGCACAAAACTCCGTGACCCTATCACCCTGACTCCCACTGGATTCCTATCACACAGAGGATATAGTTCAAGATCCTGGCTCCTTTACCATCCTGCCTGCTCCTCCACTCAGCGGGCTCTGGCCTGCTTTATGTCCCTCGCCTGCCCCATCATTGGCAGATGGGCCTTCGGCCACTCTGCCCCCACCCTCTGGAACTCCATCCCGCAGTCCCTCCGCCTTGCCCCCTCCCTCGCCACCTTCAAGACCCATTTCAAGACCCTTCTCTTCGACCGTGCTTTCGATCACCTGCTTCCCTCCCTGCCCTCCACCCTCCCCAATCCCGACCCTCAGCTCAGGTCCGAAACTGACTGTCCAGCGCCTTGGGACATCCTCCCAAAGTGAAAGGTGCTATACACATGTAAGGTGGTGGTTGTTGTACCTGGATCTGAAACCGCAAAGTTTAAAAATCCATTCAAGATCTCCACAATGTACTGTGTCCAGGTACCTGGAGATGCTACTGGACTACCTGCAGGATTACACCGACCGAGTAAAACCTTTACAGGATCAGAATGAGCTTTTCGGCAAAATACAAATCGACTTTGAAAAAAAATGGGATAATGGGAACTTCCCTGGCTGGCCGGTACGTGTCGTCTGTTTGATTGTAATTTACACATCAACTTAATGAAAGATTTCTATGAAACTAATTGTGGAGTCCTGTAGCTTAGTGGTTAGAACCACGCAAGCGGGAAGTCCTGCAGGGTGAAATGTTGGGCAAGATTCCTTGCTCCACGCACCTCTGTTTACTTAGCAGTAAGTAGTAACCTGGTTGTTGATTGAAGGATTGCTTTTCTAGGGTTAAGAATCCCTTAAAAAATAATATTAATTTGGTCACTTAATCGACAACTGTTTTTTGGGACACTGCTGTGCGCATTTGGCTATCGCATTTAGTCCACAAAATATACAGTCAATTCACTTTGCAGTATATTCTGTGAAGCGCTTTTGAGACGTCTAGAAGATGTGATAAGGCGCTATATCAAATGCAAAGATTATTATTGTTGTGAGCTTTCAGCAACTAGAATTCAGCATCTAGCACTGTGAAGCATTTTAAGATGACCCCCTGATGTGAAATGCGCTGTATAACTGTAAATTGTATTGTATCCGTATTCAATTCTGCTTTCACTTCTCTTGGTGTCTATCCGAAGTATCGGTGTATTAAAATATTCCTGGAGGCCTGTGCGGCAAATGTATGATATAGAATTGTAAAATATAGCACACAAGGAGGCCATTCAGCCCATCGTGCCTGTGCCAGCTCTTTGGAAGACCTACCCAATCAGTCCCCCGCTTTTTCCCCCATATCCTTGCAAATTTTTCCAAAATAGTTTGGCTTTTCAAGTTAAAACCAGTCTCTGTTGTATTCATTGTTTAATTAAGCTTTCGGCTTCTTTTGCTTGTTTGTGGTAATGTAGTCAGTTGTATTTGTCCTCTTTAGACTATTCTGTAGAATCTCCAGCACTGAAAGAGGCCATTCAGACCAGCCAGTCTGTACCGGTGTTTGTACTCCATTCCAACCTCCGCCTGTCTTAATTCACTCTCTCTCACCTCCCCCTTAGCCCTTCCCTCTATTCCCTTTTCCCAATCTATCAACTCAATGCAGTGTGCACTGTTGCATTAATGAGTGATTGATGAGATCAGCCTCACCTTTGTTCAGTTGTCTGTTAAAACACAGATGGTTGTATTGTTTTCAGTGACGGGATATAATTGTGTTTTCTTCTGACAGAAAGAGACCAGCAGTGCCTTGACTCATGCAGGAGCTCACCTGGATTTATCAGCCTTTTCCTCCTGGGAAGTGAGTTCCCCTTTCACCTGCCTGTCGTTGCCGGAGCTTATTCCTCTATAATTTGGGATATTTCAAACTAATAGAGGATAATCTTGATTTGACTGAATTAACTGTTTCACACTAGAAAGAGGCTCAGATATGTAGAATGTTTCCACAAATCCAGATATTTGCCTTTTATCTGTAGTAATTGAACATTTCCAACTTCATCTATTTTCAAGTTATTTGTTCCTATTGATTATGACCAATCTTATCAACTACAACCTTGTTACACTGAGGTAGAGATGCATTATAAGACTGTCTACGACCTCTCAAACAGTTTTAGAAATTGTAACTGAGCAGATAATTGTGTTAATACCTTACTACTGAGCCAGGCTGACGCACATTATTTATGTGCATCAGCCTGGCTCAATAGTAGGAAGCACTCTCGCCTCCGAGACAGAAGGTTGTAGGTTCAAGATCCAAATCAGGATATAGAATCACATAGTCTAAACTGACACTCCATTGCATTGTTATAGAACCATAGAATTATACAGCACGGAAGGAGGCCATTCAGCCCATCGTGTCTGTGTCGGCTCTTTAAAAAGAGCTTTTCCAAATCAATCCGCTCTCTCCCCATAGCTCTGTAAACTTGTCTTCCCCAAATAATGATCAATTTCTCTCTTAAACGTTGTTATCAAATCAGCTTCCACCGCCCTTTCAGGCAATGCCTTCCAGATCCCAACAACTTGCTGTGTGAAAACATTTCTCCTCACCTCCCCTCTGTTTCTTTTTACAACTATTCTAAATCGGTGTCCTCGGGTCACCGACCCACCCGCCAGTGGGAATGGTTTCTCCTGTTCACCCTATCGAATCCCCTCATAATTTTGAAAACTTCTATTAAGTCTCCTCTTAATCTTCTCTGCTCCAAGGAGAATAATCCTAGTTTCTCTACCTCTCCTGATAACTGAAGTGTAAAGGTTCATCATAACTTCCTGACTTGTGTACTCTGTGCCCCTATTTATAAAGCCCAGTATCCCGGATGCTTTTTTTAACAGCTTTATCTCCCTGTCCTGCCACCTTCAAAGATTTATTTACATGAACCCCAGGTCTCTGTTCCTTCACCCCCTTTAAGATTGTACCATCAGCTTATATGGTTGGAGGTGCTGTCCTTAGAATGAGATATTAACACTGAGACCCATCTGCATGTTTAGAATACATTAGAATATACAGCACAGAAACAGACCATTCGGCCCAACTGGTCTATACCGGTGTTTATGCTCCACATGAGCCTCCTCCTGCCCTTCCTCAACTAAGTCTTCAAGCATCACCTTCTGTTCCTTTCTCCCTCATGTACCTGTCTAGCTTTCCCTTAAATACATCCGTTAGATGGATGTTAAAGATTTCTTGGCACAGTTCAAAGAGAGAAGGAAGTTTCTTCTGGTGTCCTGGCCAACAATTCTCCAAATAAAAATTGGTAACTTATTTCATGACTTTGTGGGATGTTGCTGTGCGCAAATTGGCTGCTGCGTTTGCCCACAAAACACACTGATGTGCAGTGACTCATGCATTATTATTATTTATTATTCTGTTGATTGTTTCTCTCTTTTCCTCTTCATTCTCTTCTCCAATTTCCCCCCAATTTTCAATGCACTTCAGCTATTATTACCTAACCAACTGGGGAGTGCTGCTGTGGAGCTTTGCTTCATGTGTGCAGAAATATTGGTGGGGGAGGGGAAGGATAAACCAGGCTTGCTATGGTGACCATTTCCTGGCAATCATACTTCAGACAGCTGTTCCACGCTCCCACTTTATTTATGGAAGTTGTGTATTTCGTAAATCAGTTCAAAAATCAAACTCTTTAACAAGTATTCATTTCCTGTGGTAGGAATTGGCTTCCCTGGGCTTGGACAGATTGAAGTCCGCTCTGATGGCTTTGGGGCTGAAATGTGGAGGGTAAGCACTTGAGTCTTTTCCAGTGTTCAGTTTATTCAAGAAAACACTTTGACCAGAAAAAATATTCCAGCTTTACAGAGATATAGTCTGAATGTAAAATCTATATCAAAAGCTTTAGTTTTATATCAAGGTTGGGTTTTGTCCTTTCAGACATCTCAAAATAGCCTGTTAAGTAATGCCTTTACAATCACCCAGAACCACTCCTGAACTAAAGTAGTTTTAAAGTGTGGACTGGCACACTTTAAAATTTTTGAAAGTGCTTTGTTGTATGATACATAGAAAATAACACGCAAGAAGATTTGTTGTATTAATATTGGCAGAGCATATGATACAAACACTGGGATTGCTGGTTTAATTGACATTTCATGGGTTAAATGTTCATTATTGTGTGTCTGCTGAACAAGAAAGACTTGTAACTATTGATTTTCTCTTTCAGGACTTTGGAAGAAAGAGCGCAAAGACTGTTCAGCACCAAGGGGAAGGCTTTGGAGTCACTGGACCCTTCGTTGTTTGCAAAATCTAAATCCAGAGGCACTAAAAAGTTGGTGGATGGTCGGGTTGGCCAATAGATGCATCTTGAAGTTCCTCTAGCTGAGTTTTTTTTCAATTGTTTCCATCAGTATAATCACTGCCTTTTCCTTTGACGTAGGGATTCGGAACGTAACAAAGAGATTGCTTTTCTTGAAGCTCAAGTGTATGAATATATTGAAATCCTTGGGGTGAGTGTTTCTGAACATTCTGGCTAATCCCTACCCCGCGAGAGAGACCCTTCACTCGAGTTACAGTGTTGCTGGTTTTTGCGTTTGCACTAAGCAATTCACTGCCGTACACACTGAGGCAGGAACATTTGGCATCTGAGTATTCTAAAGAAAATAGCTCAGTGAAAGACGAGTGCTTCATCCTTTTCTCTCCTTTCCTCTCCCCCCACCCCCACTCAGTGCCATTACTGCCCTCCACCCTCCCAGCTTGAGGAAGATTGGCCAGAGTTATATTCTTGCTGTTCGGTAACAGGTCTCCATGAGCCATGCTACCCACTGCCGGGAGCATCTTCGTAGCAAATGCTGATACTGTGAAGTGCAGCAACTCTGAGGAGTATCGCTGTTAGGTGCCCTAGTGTTTGAGTCAATGCCTTAGAGGGAGAGGATAATGTAGAAAATGGAGGAATCTAGGGAATAATGAAATGCTAATTAAAGTTCAGTTTGAACTAGAAAGGTTATTATTATGGATCATAAATGGTTTGGGTGGAAGGGAATGGGCACTGGGTGTGTGATAATAATAGTATCCTTGCATTTGATATAATGCCTTATCACATCTTCGAGACGTCTCAAAGCGCTTCACAGAATATACTGTAAAGTGAAATGACTGTATGCTTTGTAGGCGAAACGCAGCAGCCAATTGGCACTGCAGCGTCCCACAAACAGTTGTGGATTAAGTGACCAAATTATTATTATTTTTCTTTTTGGAAGGAATTATTACCCCCGGAAAAGCGATCCGCCAATTGACTAACAATCGGGATCCTATTTACTGCTAGGTAAACAGAGGCATGTGGAGTAAGGAAACTTGCCCAACATTTCGTCCTACTGGGAATTGAACCCAGGTCTCGCTTGCGAGGCGAGTGCTCTAACCACTGAGCTACAGGACTCAACGATTAAGGGAGGTTCCTCATTCCACAACTCCAGAAAGTCTGTGGTTCTTGCAAAAGCTGTTTTTACGAGTTTTTCCTATTTTGGAGTTAGTTTAACTAATTTAAAGCTACATAAATGTCTGAAATGATTCCACACTGAATTAAAATACAGTTTGAATTGTATTAGACGATTTGTCTAATCGCAGACCCTGTGAATCAACCTGTGGTTGTTTTTGTGCTTATTTTTGGTGCATCACCTGCCATCCTCTGGGAGATTAATTTATTGTGTTCAATCTGCTCTGCAGGAACAGCGGCAGCTCACCAGAGAGAACGTCCAACGCAAACAAGCTCGGACTGGGGAGGAGCGGGAGGAGGAGGATGAGGAGCACGTGAGTGAGAGTGAAAGTGAAGACGAGGAAAATGAGATCATCTACAATCCCAAGAATCTGCCACTGGGCTGGGACGGCAAGGTGAGAAGCCACAGGGCACTAAAGGGCCTTGTGTATATTAGCTCGTCTTTGATTAAATCAATAAAAATAACATATCGTGACTGTCAGCCCTATTGAATGCTGAAACTGAGAACCAGACTAAATTGTTAAATCATCCTTGTGCTTCATTCCAATTTACAAACCACTGTAAAGTGCATGTTACCCACAATATGACCAGACGTCTGTAGCAGGTATTTCACCACCGAGGTTTAGGTTTTGTCTGCAACTCACTTGGAGCAACAGCTACTGACCAGTAGGTGGCAGATTCTGTCACTTTGTAACTCAGTGGTAATCTCTGTTTGGTTTACTGAGTTTACAAACATTTCACTGCGTGCACATGCAGTGACAGAGCAAGACTACATTTCCCCCGATTCAATGTGTCTTGCCCCCCCCCCCCCCACTAACAGACCTTATTAACCTCTTCCTGTCCACTGGCACCGTACCCATCCCCCTAAAGACAACCGTCATCACCTCTACCCTCAAAAAACCTTCCCTTGACCCATCTCTGCTCCAACTACTGGCCCATCTCAAACCTTCCTTTTCTATCAAAGGTCATGGAACGAGTTGTCTCTACCCAGCTTCGCTCTTTCCTCACCCAGCACTCCCTCCATGAATCCCTTCAATCTGGGTTTCATGCTGCCCACAGCACAGAGACAGCCCTGATCAAGGTGACAAATGGCATTTTGTCCACCTGCAACCAAGGCTCTCTCTGCCTCATCATCCTTCTCGACTGCTCTCGATACTATTGACCACACTATTCGTCTCCACCGTCACTCACCTTCACTCAGTGGTTCTGATCTTGCCTGGTTCTAATCCCATTGTGTGCACTTTGTGGCCACCAACGGCTTCTCCTCTAGCCCCCGCACTGTCACGTGTGGCGTCCCTCAGGGCTCTGTCCTCGGGCCCCTCCTCTTCAATCTATACATGCTCCCACTCGGCGATGTCATCTGCAGGCATGGGGTCAATTTCCACATATATGCGGATGACATCCAGCTCTATCTCGCTGCCTCCACCCTTGACTCCAGAACCATTGATGTCCTGGCTAATTGTTTGTCTGACCTGAAATCCTGGCGAGAGCAACTTACTCCAGCTCAATGTTGGCAAGACAGAGGCCCTCCTACTTGGCTCCTGGCAGCGCCCCCTCACTTCAGCCGCTGACACTATCACCATTCATGGCTGCACTCTTCACCTCACCAGCCAATCCAAAACCTTGGTGTCCCTTTCAACCTCAGCTATCCTTCAAACCCCACATTTGTGCCGTGACCCGTTCCGCCTTTCCACACCTCCGCAGCATTGCCCACCTCCGCCACTGCCAGTCACCGCAGGCCGCCGAGACCCTGATCCAAGCTTTCATTCCGTCCCAGCTTGGCTACGCCAACTGCCTGCTCACTGGACTTCCCAACTCTCCCTCCACAAGCTGCAGCTCATTCAGAACTCTGCAGCTCATGTCCTTACCCGCACCAGCCTCTGGGAACCTATCAACCCTATTCTTGCCCGGCTTCACTGGTTCCCCATTCCTCAGAGAATTGAGTACAAAACCGTCATTCTTACCCTCAAGGCCTTCCATGGTCTTGCTCACCCCACCTCTCCGACCTCATAATCCCATATCAGCCTGTCCGCTCCCTCCCCTCGGCGAACATAGGCCTGCTTGCGATCCCCTACACTTCCCACTGCAACATTGGCAGTCGGGCATCATCATCTCTGCCCCCAAACTCTGGAAATTTATCCTGCAATCCCTCTGCCTCACTGCCTCTCTTGCCTCTTTCAACTCCTGTCTGAAGACTTCCTGTTTGACCGTACCTTCAACCATCCTCCCCCCCCCACCCCATTGTTTGCCCTCCTACCCTTCTGACCCCAACTCCCAGCTCAGGTCAAAAATCCTTGATTGTCCAGCGCCCTGGGACGTCTTTCCGACATGAAGGGCACTCTACAAGTGTAATTTGTTGTCTTCACCCGTTGCCGCTTGTGCACTTACCAGAAAGCGTTGGAATCACATTGATTGAATTGCCGATGGATCAAGACCATGTTTCCTGCAATTCAAAGCAAACTTATATTGTATCAGTTGCAGAAGTCAAGTAACCTTTTTTAAAACTTTTAAACAAGTGTTTTTTCCCCCTTTGCCATCCACCTGACCGCTCGCTCCCGGTCCCCGCGTGCGCACTATGGCTGCCGCTTTGACCCGAGCCCCCTCACCCCCTCCCTCCCTCCCCCCTCCTCTCTCCCCCCAAACCCTCCCCCCTCTGCATCTCTCCCGCTCTCTCCTCCTCTCTCTCCGTCCCTCTCGTCTTCTATCCCCACTTGACCCTCCCACAACCTCCCTCTGTTCCAGTCTGGGAATCCTCCGCCGGGCTCACCGCGGCACTCGGCGTTGGCTGTCCAGCAGCAGCCACACCGACTGCCCCATTCCCCACCACACTCGCCACCCACCCCGGACACAGACCCGGGGAGTCAACCTCTCCTCCCTCATCCCCATTCCCCCCACCCCTGCCTCACAACCTGGACCCCCCTCCCCTCCCACACACCCTTCTGTCAACCGCTCCCTCCACATCGGACTGCAAAATGTCCGCTCCCTCTGCAACAAGGCCCTGGTCATCAACGATCTCATCCTTGATGAGAACGTTGATATCATGGCCTTAACAGAAACCTGGCTCACCCCAGGCGACACCTTCCCCCTCACGGAGGCCACGCCACCCGGCTACACCTCCCACCACATCCCCCGCCCCAACCGCCGTGGCGGTGGTGTTGCCCTTATCTCAAGGACACCACTTGCCCTATCCCCTACTCCACTGGCTCTTTCCCCTCCTTTGAGCACCTCACCCTCTCCCACCCCTCATTCCTCTCCCTTAAAATCCTCCTCCTCTACCGGCCCCTAAAACCTCTCCCACCTTCATCTCTGACATTTCAACACTCCTCACATCTCTTTGCCTCTGCTCTGATCGCCTCATCATCCTGGGCGACTTTAACCTACACTTCACCCCCTCCTGCTCCATCTCCACAGACTTCTCTTCCCTGCTCTCCTCACTCAACCTCTCCTTACACATAAACTCCCCCACTCACAGTCACGGCCACCCACTCGATTTGGTGATCACCCGGGGCCTCAGTGTCTCGGATGTCACTATTACCGACAAGGCCATCTCTGACCACTACTTCATCTCCTTCACCACCTCCACCCCCCTCCCCACCTCCACCAGACCCACCACCATCTTCTACCGCCCTTGGAAGAAGTTACCCCCACAATCCCTAACCGATGCCTTGGAGTCCTCTGAACTCCTCTCCCTCTGGCCTTCAACCCTCACCGACCCCTCTTCTCCTCTCTCCCTCCTCCACAATACCCTCTCCTCCACACTCGATACTCTTGCCCCCATCACTTCCCGCACTGTCTCCTACTCCCGCTCCTCCCCCTGGTACACCACCCACCTCCGCTCACTGAAAAGCCAGGTGCGGGCTGCTGAACGCACCTGTGTCAAATCTGGCCTAACGGTCCACCGACAAATCTGGCTGGACCTCCTCAAAATTTACCGCTCCACTCTAGCCTCGGCCAAGTCGTCCTTCTACTCCAGGATAATCCTGGAGGCGAAGAACAACCCCAGGCTACTGTTTTCCACCACAACCCGACTCCTCCGTCCCCCCGCCACCCCGCGCAGGTCATCTCCTCCAACCTTCACTGCGAGGAGATGCTGGATTTCCTTGAATCCAAGATCAAGGGAATCCGCTCCGCGGTCACTTCCCCTCCAACTTCCACCCACCACCCACCCCTTCCCTCCCACACTCCGACTCCTACCCATCCTCCCCTACACACCTTCGTACCCGTTTCCCCACCCTCTGTCACTGAACTCATCCTATCCCTAAAACCAACCACCTGCTCCCTTGACCCCATCCCCACTCCACTCCTTATCTCCCAGCTCCACTTTCTTGCCCCACATATCACTGACATCATCAACCTGTCCCTCTCCTCTGGCTCTGTCCCCATTCCATTAAAAACTGCCATCATCACGCCCACCCTGAAAAAACCCTCCCTTGATGCGTCGCAGCTATCAAGCTACCGGCCCATCTCCAACCTCCCCTTTCTCTCCAAGGTCTTGGAAAGAGTTGTCGCCTCCCAACTGCGCTCTTTCCTTTCCACCCATTCTCTTTTCGAACCCCTTCAGTCAGGTTTCCGTGCTGCCCATAGCACAGAAACTGCCCTGGTCAAGGTCACCAATGATATCCTGACCATCTGTGACCAGGGCTCCCTCTGTCTCCTCGTCCTCCTCGACCTATCGGCAGCATTCGATACGGTCGACCACGCTATCCTACTCCACCGCTTGTCCTCCCACCTCAACCTTCAAGGCACTGTCCTTGAATGGTTTAGGTCGTACCTTTCTCACCGTCTTCACTTTGTCTCGACGAATGGCTTCTCCTCCACCCCCCGTACTGTCTCATGTGGTGTCCCTCAGGGCTCTGTCCTCGGTCCCCTCCTCTTCACCCTCTATATGCTCCCCCTTGGTGACATCATCCGCAGACATGGGTTAACTTCCACATGTATGCGGATGACACCCAACTCTACCTTTCCTCCTCTACTCTCAACTCCACGACCACCGATGTCCTGACAGCTGCCTGTCCGACATCGAGTCCTGGACGAGAGACAACTTTCTTCAGCTCAACGTGCGAAAAACCGAGGCCCTCCTGATTGGCTCACGTCAGCGCCTCCGCACCTCAGGCGCTGACACCATCAGCATCCAAGGCTGCACTCTCCACCTCTCAAAGCCAGTCAGGAACCTCGGCGTTTTGTTCGACCCTGAGCTGTCCTTTCTCCCTCACATCCGCACCACAACTGGCACCGCCTTCCATCACCTCCGGAACATCGCCAGACTACGGCACTACCTCACCCCTCACGCTGCTGAAACCCTGGTCCACGCCTTTGTCACCTCAAGGCTGGACTATGGGAACTCTCTCCTCGCCGGCCTTCCCGCCACCTCCCTCCACAAGCTGCAGGTCATTCAGAACTCTGCAGCTCGTGTACTGTCCCGCACCAGGCTTTGCGACCACATCACTCCCACCCTCGCTCGCCTCCACTGGCTCCCCATCCCCCAGAGGATTGATTTCAAGATCCTCATCCTCACCTACAAGGCCATTCACGGCCTTGCTCCCTCCTACCTCTCCAACCTACTATCCCCCTACCTACCTGCCCGTACCCTCCGTTCCTCTGGCTCCGGTCTGCTCCACGTCCCCCGCCCCAACCGCCCTACCATCGGTGGTCGGGCCTTCAGCCTCTCAGCCCCGAGGCTCTGGAACTCCATCCCCAGTGCCTTCGCCGCTTCCTCCCTTTCCTCCTTCAAGGCCGGTCTCAAAACCTTTCTCTTTGACCGAGCCTTCAGCTCCCCTCTCGACTCTCTACCCCCTCCTCGCTCCCTCCCTTCCCTCCCCTCACCCTGACCATTTCCCCCCCGCTCGGGTCATGACCCAACTGTGCAGCGCCTTGGGACGTCCTCCTGACGTGAAAGGCGCTTTATAAATGGAATCTTGTTGTTGTTGTTGTTATCTTTAATTTCTATAACGTTCTGTTTTTTCAGCCTATTCCGTACTGGCTGTACAAGTTGCACGGTCTGAACATCAACTACAACTGTGAAATCTGTGGAAATTACACCTACAGAGGACCTAAAGCATTCCAGCGACACTTTGCTGTAAGACACAAACTTTAGACATACCGGGCTTTGCAGCTTTTCATTCCTTTATTTCTGAGATGAGTGACTGTTAGTGTTGCTGTGGCTGAGCTCTGCCAGTGCAGTGTGTGACTGACTGGGGACACTCAGGGAAATCTTTACACTTCTCTCCCTTTCCTTTTGATTGTTTAAGAAATAGTTTTTTTTCTTTTGAGGCTTGTCTCCAAATGCCATCCTTGGCTGAGCATGTTGTGGGGGTGGGGGCTGCTCCTCTGGAACAGTCTGTGAGACGGGAGTCAGTGCAGTTTGGGGGTAATTCTGTTTCTGTGTGGAAGTGTTTGGGCTTGGATGAGACACCTGATATTGAGAGCTGTGGCCCATGCTGCAGCGCATTGCAATGTCAATGCTGTACCTCAGGTCACTACAAGATTGTTTGAGCTTTGTTTTAAAAAGATGGAAGAATTGGTTCTGCTTCATGTGCGTTTTTGTGCGTCTTGGCTCCCAGGAGTGGCGTCATGCTCACGGCATGCGGTGTCTGGGAATCCCCAACACAGCGCACTTTGCTAACGTCACCCAAATTGAGGACGCCGTTTCCTGTAAGTATCAAACTCATGCCAGGGGAAGCTTATTAAAACAATCTGTATATGTTACTGTATGTGTATATGAAGCGCTTTTAAATGTCCTTCGTAAGGGATTATTATTAGTAATAATAAAAATCCCTGCATTTGATATAGTCTCAAAGCGCTTCACAGAATATACTGTAAAGTGAATTCACTATATTTTGTGGGCAATAATAATAATTGGGTACATCTCCAACATAAATATTTTGTAAAGTTAATACTTAATGTTCTAAGGGCAGTGTGTTATGCTATTTTAATTCATCAGAGGTGTTTGTACCTTTGTACTTGGCAAACTAAGTGACGGTTCCGAATCCTGTAAAGTTCCTGCTGACCCGCCTGTCCTCAGCTCTGACAGTAGACCAGAGGAGTGCGGCTGCTGTGGTCAGGTACACAGTCACTACACTGGATAGAAATCCTTTCAGAGTCGAGCACTTTCAGAAGTTTGGGTATTCTAGGTACCCTAATCTTCAAAAGAGTGTGATGCTATCTCTTAACATCTACCTGAAATACCAGAACAGGTTCAGAAACTTTGTTTAACATCTCCTGTGAAAGGCCAAGTCTTCAGCAAACCTGAATACTCCGCTGCCTTGTAGTGCAAACCTTAATTCTAAACTAAAGTTTTTATAAGGTCTTGAATTTGAAATCTTTCTTCTGTGAAGTGAAAGCACTGCCAACATATCATTGGGAGCTGGTGATCTGGAGGTTTGAGCTAGAGCAGATGGTTCCATTAACATATGTTTGTCTAGAAAGAGGTTTAACTGGACACAAAAGCATGCTAATTACTGTTTATTTTAATATGAACAGTGTGGGCAAAGCTGAAGCACTCGAAGGCAGCAGAGAGATGGCAGCCAGATACGGAGGTAATTGTTGGATATGAGTTGCTTATGTGATTGATCTTTCTACCTGCATTCGTTCTGAAGCGATAAATTATAATAATTCTTGCATTTGATATAGCGCCTTATCGCATCAAAGGGGCATCTCAAGACGCTTCATAGAATATACTGTAAAGTGAATTGACCGTATATCTTGTGGGTGAAACATGACAGCCAATTACACACAGCTGGGTCCCACAAACAGCGGTGGATTAAGTGACCACTTTTTTTTGGAGGGGTTATAATCCCCAGATGTGTTAGATGTTAAATGACTTGAACACCCTGCAACTAAGAGATCTGGGTATTCTGATCAATGGAGTGCCCATGTGGATCAGCTGGTTTTAATGCCAGCAGAATTTATATGGATTCCAATTCAGTGTCACTAATATTTACATGTGGGTTTCCCCAAAAGAGTAGTTCTGATAGATGTGGCAAAAACAACAGACCCAACTGAGTGGACCTAATTGTTGTAAATTAATGTTGTAAATTTCAGGAGGAATACGAGGACTCGAGTGGGAACGTGGTCAACAAGAAGACCTACGAGGACCTGAAGCGGCAGGGGCTGCTGTGAAGCATGTTCCCAAATTCCAGCCCAGTCACAGCTTTGCGTTTTTTAATCAGTGACATTGTACACCCATTAGCTGAAAATGTTAGTTTGTTTGAGGTCTTTTGGTTTCCAGAACTGTAGCCTTTATTTTCGTTGCTATGTCTCTATTTCTAAATTTAAAAAAAATGTTGAGAACAGTGAATTAAATAGAATTTCTCGCTGTATCTCTGAGCAAACCACACAGGTACCAAGCTGTGCTGGATGAGGGCAAATCTAGTTTGCACAGGTGTAAAGGACACAATTTCTCCACCTGCCTCCCACCAAAACGAGCTGGAATCCAATGTGATTTCTGTGGGTTCATTTGTGTTCGGTAGGATTTTGTATTTAGTGGTACAGAACCAGATGTTATCATGGATTTACCCACATTCTGTTACGTTAACAATAAGCTTATAACTTTTTGGTGCATGTTCAGGCAAATCAAGACCATTGAGACGTAATTTTTTCATATGGACACTGGGATTGTTCTGTATAATTAGCAGAAAGTTATCTTAATTCTCACTAAGGAGATATATTTTTTAAGATTGGCTCTGGCCCTGGTTTCTGCATTTCCACTCTGGCCACTGGAGTATTATTCATTTTTATTACTTTAAAAATGTTAATGTTTGGCTTAATTTGCATAAATCATAAAACGGTGTAATTGTGTGACTGAGGCGTTAAAAGCTGCCTGACTTCACTGCCTTTATCTCTGCTCATATTGTTTGTACCTGTTTGTATAAACAATACCATTTCAGCTCAATTCCCCAAACCCAATGTAATAAAATCCCGTGTGGACACACAGCTCAGGAGCTTGAGTTATTGGAGTTCAATCGATACCGTAAGACTTTCAAAATAGAATAAAATTCTGAGATTGTGACAATACCTCAGTTATTTGTGTCTAATACTTTAGCAGCTCTTGTCACCCTGTGTGTTAGGCTGACTCAGTTGCTGGCACTCTCGCCTCAGAATTAGAAGGTTGGAACTTGAAACAGATACAATCTAAGATGACACTCGGGTGCAGCATGAAGGAAATGAAAGGTGCTAAATCAAAAGTGTTAGAATCATTGAATTTTACGACACAGAAGGAGGCCATTCGGCCCATCGTGCCTGTGCCAGCTCTTTGAAAGAGCTATCCAAATTAATTCCACTCCCCCGTGCTCTCCCCATAGCCCTGCAAATTTGTCCTTCCCAGATATCTACTCTTGAAAGTTGTTATCGAATCATCTTCCACCAGCCTTTCAGGCAATGCATTCCAGATCCCAACAACTCATGTGAAAACATTTCTCCTCACCCCCCTCTGGTTCTTTTGCAACTGTTTTAAATCGGTGTCCTCGGGTTACCGACCCACCCGCCAGTGGAAACAGTTTCTCGCTGTTCACCGTATTGGATCCGCTCATAATTTTGAACACCTCTATTAAATTTCCTGTTTAACCTTCTCTGCTCCAAGGACAATAATCCTCACTTTTCTACCTCTCCTGATAACTGAAGCCCCTCATTCCTGGTACCTGGTCAATCTCCTTTGCATCCTCTCCAATGCCTTGACATCCTTCCTAAAGTGTGGGGCCCAGAACTGAACCCAGTCTCGAGCTGAGGCCTAACCAGTGTTTTATATAAAGGTTCATCATAACTTCCTGACTTGTGTACTCTGTGCCCCTATTTATAAAGCCCAGTATCCCGGATGCTTTTTTAACAGCTTTATCTCCCTGTCCTGCCACCTGCAAAGATTTCCTTATATGACCCCCAGGTCTCTCTGTCCCTTCACCGCCTTTAGGATTGTACCATCAGTTTATATTGCCTCTCCTCATTCTTCCTCACAAAATGCATCACCTTGCATTTCTCCGCATTAAATTTCATCTGCCACGTGTCTGCCCACGTTACCAGTCTGTCTAACTCCTCTTGCCGTCTGCTACTTTTCCTGGCTTTGTATCATCTGCAAACTTGGAAATTGTACTCCCGATACCCAAGTCCAGGTCATTTATACAGATTAAAAACAGCAGTGTTCCCAATACCGACCCCTGGGGGACACCACTGTACACTTCCCTCCAGTCAGAGAAACAACCGTTCACCACCACTCTCTGTCTCACAGCCAATTCTGTATCCCTGATGCCACTGTCCCTTTCATACCATGGGCTTCTATTTTTTTAACAAGTCTATTATTTAGCACTTTATCAAATGCCTTTGCCAATTCCATAAAACTACCTCAACTGCACTACCATCATCTCTGTTACTTCATCAAAAACTCTTACCAGTTTTGGGGGTTTTGTTCGTGTATCGAGTGGAGGGAAACTAATACTATACTTTGCAGTTTTAAATCATACCTGTGGACCAAGGCTATATACTTTGCTGACGTTCAGTGTTAAATTTGATGGCAGCCATCATTACAAACTGGTGTAAAGTCTAGGCTGATTTTCAATTTAACCAGTGACTTATTTCAGTGCAATTGCTGCTATGCTCACTTGCTTAAAATAAGACTGTGACTGATAAATTCCTGATTGTTAACATGTTCCTTCCTGCAAACTGGTAACTTTTTAATGGGTTGATCTCATTGAGGGTGGGGTGGCAGGGATGCTTCAGCTGATCTTAGTGTTTGTTGTGCGAGGCACAGGAAAAATCATCTCGTGTTGCCACTCTTATCTCTATCCAATGGTGGGAAGTCACATGTGTGGATGCCTGAGCACAGGATGATTTGGCTGTGACGAGCATTGGGTGACAATATCCAGTAAGTACGTGGCAACGTGAGCAACAGGCACTCGTGGCCAGTGATCCAGCCAAGTTCATCTCTCCAATAACAGTTAAAAGTAGTTGAAATATTATTATTATTATTATTAAGTGATTGCCGTTGAAATACCTCCTTGCCCCATCATTGTACTGTTACTTAATAAAACCATACCAACCGGCCTGCTCTCTCTTTCTACCGCGCTTCTGGTCATCCTCGCCACCCCGCCCCCCCCTTTGGTCCTACCACTCTTGATTCCAACTCCCAGCTCTGGTTCAAATCCTTGACTGTCCAGTGCCTTGGGACGTGCTCCCGATGTGAACGGTGTATACATGCAATTTGTTGTTTTGAGATAACTAATTGGTGCTCTTTAGTGCCAGCCTGGCTCAGTCAATAGCAGTCTTTTCTCTGAGTCAGAAGGTTGTGGGTTCAAATCCCATGTCAAGACTTCAAAAAGACAACTAATTGCATGTATAATAGCGCCTTTCACCTTGGGAAGAGCTGAAAAAGAGAGTGGAATTTCTCTAGGCGACCTTGCCTAACATCGGTCACTCATTTCAAAGTTGTTCATGGGACATTGCTGTGTGAAATTAGCTGCTGTGTTTGCCTACAAAATACAGGCTTTACCCTTAACAGTGAATTCCTGTGAAGATACTTGAGATGTTGTTTTGATGTGAAAGGATGATTATTATCGCAAACCAAACCAACCTGTGAAATTACAATGCTGGATTCTTTGTTTAAAAAAACATTGTGGCGTTCCCCCAACATGAACCAGTTTGCTCAGGGGAGTAGGCTTTTTAAAGGCTTCTATCATCACATTATGTTTCGATGATAATTGTTTGTAATTGTTATTGGGAGGTGACCTTCACTCTCGTACCTGGGTTGGATTACTGGGTGCTGAATGCTCTGTTACACTGCGCCCTTCATGTGGGCGGGGTCTCAGGGCACTCAACAGAAGTATGGCTTGGTTCTGAGCTGGGGGGAGAGGGGAGGTGGGCCGCAGGCACGGTCGAAGAGGAAGGTTTTCAGGAGTGATCTGAAGAAGGCAAAGAATGGGGGAGGCATAGGGATGGAGGCAGAGAGTTTGAGTTTCAGGTTGTAGTGACTGAGCATGGCCACCAATGGAGTAGAGGGGCAAAGGGACATGCAGGAGCCTGGAGCCAGTTGAGGGAAGGGGTGGGTGGAGGAGTGCAATGTAAATAGTTTGGAGAGGTTGGGAAGTGAATTGGTTTGTACACGAGTGTGAGGATCTTGAAATCAATCCATTCTGCAATAGGGAGCCAGTGGAGCCTGGCAAGGACTGGGGTGATGGGGGGGATTTCGGTACAGGTAAGGATATGAGTGACCGAGTTTTGAATTAATTGGATTTTATGGCTGGAGCTGGGAGACTGTTTGGGAAAATCGAGGCATGAGGTGTTGATAAGGGTGTCAGCTGCGTTGGGTGTGAGGGACGGTCAGCGATGGGTAATGAGATGGAGGTTGAGGAAAGCGGTCCTGGTCGGGCACCGGATGTGGGGTAGGAAGGTCAGCTGGGGGTCAAACTTGACGCCAAGGTCACGCACAAGGAATCAGAAATCAGCAGCATTGATCCTTTGCGTGCTGACTGTATAAGGGCAATCGATTCAGTCCTATTTACCTGTTCCCCCTCACCCCCCTTTACCTCTTTAGATATCTATCTAGTTCACTCTTAAGAGATAATAATAATCCTTGCATTTGATATAACGTCTTTCACATCTCAAAGTGCTTCACAGCACTTCATTGTAACGTGTGCTGTGTAGGTGAACGCTAGCTGCTACTGTGGATCCTGTCTGGATCACTGCACCGCAGGACATTGCACAAATGCCAACAGCTCTCTGTGTAAAAACAATCCTCCTCATCTTCCCCTTTAATTCCCTCCAGTCGCTGACTCGCTCGCCGGGCAGAGGGATCATTTCTTCCTCTCGACTCGATTTGAAAATAAACAATCTTAAAGGCTTCTATCAGGTTTCCCTCCAGTCTGTTGAGAGAATTAATCTACATTTTAGAGAAAAGAAACCAAACTACATCGATCTGGGATATAATATACGATGTTGTGACCTTGTTTGTGTTCCCCATGGCACCAGGGAGTTGTTATGTGTTGTGTAGTGTTGGTGCTCAGCTGCCCGATGGCCCTCGACTAACACACTGTTTGCCCTCAACCCTGTGCTGAGCGCCCACACTGTTCGCAGCACTTTACAAAGTCAATCCCAGGTCAGGGTCACACAGTCACACGCTGCTGCTAAAAACTCACTCGAGTCATCGGAGTGCTCTTTATTTTGGCTAAAGGAGCATTTTCAGGTGACAGGCCCCAGGCTTGTGTTGTTACAGCTGCTCTCTCGCTCTCTCTCCATGTGCTTTGGGTGGAAATGTGAGCACTTTTCACCCAAATTATTGTGCAGTGCGGAACATTTGTTGGGATTTAGCAACCACAATGTTTCTTACAGAAAAGCTGCGAGTTAGTGCTTGGCTGCTTCTGCGGGAGCTTGTGTAACGGTAATTGCTCCACCGTTAGCCAGGTACGGGGGGAGGGCAGGTGTGTTGTGCTGCATGACTTGTGACTGCGCCGTGTTCACTGCACCTCAGTCACCTGCGGCCGGTACAGGAGCTGCTCCCCTGAGAGTCCCATTGGAAACATTGGCGTGTGTTGTTACTGAGGAAGCAATGCCTGTGCTGTTTTCTTCTTCCTCCCCCCCCACCGCCTCTCCCCCCCCACCCCCTCTATCCTCCCCTCCCTCACTCCCCCCTCCCCCACCTCCCACTCCCCTCCCTCTAACCCCCATCCTCCCCCTCCCTCTCCATCCCCTCCTTCTCCCCCCACTCTGTGTCCCCTCTCCCCCTCCTCCTCTCCCCCCCTCCCATCCCTCTAACCCTCATCCATCCCCACCCTCTCCGCCCCTCCATCTCCCCCTCCCTCACTCCCCCATTCCTCCCTCTCCCCCACTCCTCCCTCTCCCTCCCACATCCTCTCCCCTCTCCCTCCCTCTCCCCCGCCTCACTCCCCCACTCCCTCTCGCCCCCTCCCCCCACTTAATAATTCTATTCAATTTTCTATCTAAAAGATTTTTTGTTGTGTATTTAATTCACCTGGTGATTGTGTTGACAGGAGGATGGCAGAGTCCCTTTAACCAGGGCCTCAATAGGCCTTTGCCATCAGACCCTCGTTCTCCTATTTACACCTTCCTGTTTGTGATATGGCAAATATTGTATCATTTCATTGTTACTCCTTCTTGTCTCCCAAAGCCACGGTGAAGATCACAGTAATAATAATAAAACAAAAGCAGAAGTCGCTGGGAACGCTCAGCAGGTCAGGCAGCATCGATGGAGAAAGGAAAGTGATTCAACGTTTCCCCAAAATGTTGATTCACTTTCCTCTCTCCACAGACGCTGCCTGACCTGCTGAGTGTTCCCAGCGACTTCTGCTTTTGTTTCAGATATCCAACATCTGCAGTATTTTGTGTTTAGTAATAATAATAATACGCCTTGTATTTGATATAGCGCCTTATCACATTGTTGAGATGTCTGTTAAAGTCTGTGAGCATCAATAGTTTGAAAGTGCGTCCTGTTGGGGAGCTCCCATGTGGCGAGTGGCTTTGATGTCCCGAGCGGTCATGCCTATGATTGATGTTTTTCCCTGGTGACAGTAAATGTAGATTTAATAATGTCTGATCCCAGGTGGGGGATGGCGGGGTGGTGGGGCGGAGCGGGGTGGTGGGGGGTGAAGTAAATGTTTATGGTTTTGAACCTGGTCAGGTTCATATTGTCAAATGCACGTTATATTTCTGTGACGTGTAAACATTTTTCTGGTAATTTATTAGGATGGAGATCAGCAATATTAATTATTATACCATATCAATTTGGAGCTGTTGCTGATAACCAGCCCCCTGTCTACCAGGTCAGTTATAGTCACCCGGAGTAAACCCCAACCTGGTTATTATGGGATTATCTGATAAACTACACGCTAAGGGGGCGCCCCTTAATGTAAAATACAATGTGAACATTTTCAAAACAACAGCTCGTACTTATGTAAAGCTTTTGACAGAGTGAGGAGCAATGTCACAATGTGCCAACAGCCAGCACTAGAAGCTATTCCTCTGGGCAGCACTGTAACACGCGCACAGGTGTGTAATGTTGTACTGACGTGTGCCTCTTTTTAAAGGTGCCGTCTTCACTGGTAAACAATACCCCAAGATTAGTATAAAGAGATACGAAGAGGAGAGAAAAAAGTGGAAAACTTTTAACTACACATTTCGCTTATTCTTCGTGCTGGTGTCAGGCAAGGAGCAGACCTGCCCCTGAGAGCTTGTGATGTGCATTCAGGTTGTAGGGAGTCTCTGAGGACCGGGGGAAGAGTTCAGAGCTCTTGTCGCAAGATGTTCTCCTGTGATTAATTGACACGTCTCATTGGCAGCAATGCTGCAGATTTATTTACCGAAACCCCAAAACAGACGCCTCTCCAGCCTGATGTCAGTGGGTATAAAGAGTAAGACACGGACGTGGATTCAGTAATTGGCTAAAGGAAGTCCTAAAGAGAGTGAGGCCAAATGGGAGCCATTGAGTAGGCAATTCCAGTGTCCTGACTGACTCTTTTGCACACATGACTGAGCCACTCACACACTCAGTGAGAGGTTACACCGAGCAAAGAGGAACTGAATCGGAGGAATCAATCAAGATTTTAGGGAGTGATTGCAAGATCAATTCAGATGAAGAAGGTCCTCTGGCTCATATGATCTCATCTCTCCAGAACACCCACCCTACCGTCCTCCGATTACAGCATCAAGCTGTCTTTTTAAATGAGTCCCAGGCTTCCTGACTAAACAACAACAACAACAAACAACAACAAATTACATTTACACAGCGTCCTCACACAGGGAGGGCATCCCAAGGCGCTGGACAGTCAGGGATTTGGACCTGAGCAGGGGATTGGGATCAGAGAGGGTGGAAGGCAGTGAGGGTAAGGGTAGGAGTGTGGCTTAACACGCAGTCGATGAAGACAAGCTTTGAAGGAGGCAAGGCAGGAAACAAGGCGAAGGGACTGTGGGACGGAGTTCCAAAGGCTGGGGGCAGAGAGGATGAAGTCCGACCGCCTATGGTGGTTAGCACCCTTCCTGGTATCCTGTTCCAGACCTTAACCCGCTCTGGGTAAAAAAAACATCCTGGTGGCTGTGCTGAGATTGGCCTCTGCAACTCTGGGTGCCTCATGTACTGTTCTGATAACTAAAGTACGCACCTGGGAAATGAAGTATGAAATCAAAATTAAATACGGTTAATTATAGGAATTAAAACAGGAGGCACAGGCACCCTATAGGATTGAACTCACTGAAGTGACATTCGGAACGGCAGGTGAGTAGTTTGGTAATGAAAGGGAAATCACATGAAAACAGGAAGTGAATTTCTGCATCGTGTGGAGTCGGTGATAGTAATAATAATAATCCTTGCATTTGAAATAGTCTTCTCGACATCTCAAAGCGCTTCACAGAATAGACTATAAAGCGAATTGTCTGTATATTTGTGGGTGAAACCTGGCAGTCAATTATACACAGCAGTACCCCACAAACAGTCGTGGATTGAGTGACCAATTTATTATTGGGTTATTCGGTTTATTATTGAAAAGCGATCCACCAATTGACTAACAACCGGATGAATTAGTTGATGGAATGAATTGAATTTAGTCTGTCAGAAACAGTTGATTGACTGAATGACAATGCCATTCAGTCAATCAACTGTTTTGATCATTCTTTCAATCATTCACTCTGTGCTCTCTTCACCCCCCACCCCGCTGATGACAAACCCTCTGTACTGGGAGCTTGTGGCAGTGAAGGTTAATGGGTACTGAGCACTAACACTTCATCTCAGTGCAATGCAGCCCTGCCCTGCACCCACATCCTGCTTCCTTACAGTGAATATTCTCTCTTCAATTCACCTGGAAATGGAAATATGCACAGTCGGGAGGAGTGAGCGTGCGTGCTGTTTGGGTCCAGAGCTCCAGTCACAGGATGTTTACCTGGTTTTAAGGCAGATGCTAATGCAGCCTGGGATCTCGAGGGATCTCAGCCTCGAATTAACAGCAGCACTTGGCCCCAAGGTCATTCCTCAACATCAGAGACAACACGAGTAAATGGAATTAGGTTAGAAGATCAGTCATGATCTTATTAAATGGTGGGGTAGGCTTGAGGGGCCAAATGGCCTACTCCTGCTCTTATGTTTTATGGTCTTATCGTCTAACACTGAAAGGAAGAGCAGCCCCATTGCAAGGCTCTCTCCTCGGGCAAAGGGTTAGGGTTAAAACAGGAGGCACAGGCACCCTATAGGATTGAACTCACTGAAGTGACATTCGGAATGGCAGGTGAGTAATTTGGTAATGAAAGGGAAATCACATGAAAATAGGAAGTGAATTTCTGCATCGTGTGGAGTCGGTGATAGTAATAATAATAATCCTTGCATTTGATATAGTCTTCTCGACATCTCAAAGCGCTTCACAGAATAGACTATAATGTGAGTTGTCTGTATATTTGTGGGTGAAACCTGGCAGTCAATTATACAAAGCAGTGCCCCACTTGGGCACAGGGTCTCTCCTCTGAACCTGGCCAAGATGAGTTCAAAATAATGGCAGATGACAGAGTTGCGACATGCTCGCAGAGAGAGAGAGATCGATGATTGAAGACCAGCAATTGTTGGGGTTCTGTCCACTCTCAATCCTGGAGTCCTGTAGCTCAGTGGTTAGAGCACACGCCTTGCAAGCGAGACACTTGGGTTCAATTCCAGGCAAAGGGTGAAACCTTGGGCAAGTTTCCTTACTCCACATGACTAATAATAACCCCTCCAAAACAAAACAATAATAAATTGGTCATTTTCAATCCACGACTGCTTGTGGGACGCTGCTGTGCGCAATTGGCTGCCGTGTTCGCCCACAAATATACAGTCAATTCACTTTACAGTCTATCCTGTGAAGCGCTTTGGGACGTCGAGAAGATGTGAAAAGCGTTATATCAAATGCAAGGATTATTATTTATTATTATAAATCCAACCTGACAGAGTTTCAGTGTGAGTGAGTGAGCAGCAGCCCTGCAGGGGATTGGGATTAGAGAGGGTGGAGGGCTGGGTGGGGTGGGAGGGTGTCTTAAGGCGTGGTTGAGGAGCTTTGAAGGAGGCAAGCCAGGGAGCGAGGCGAAGGGACTGTGAGAAAGAGTTCCAAATGATGGCGGCAGAGAAGCTGAAGCCATCTGTCCTCTGCCCTTTCCTCTCCTTGCTTTCCCAGCTGATGTTGTGCAGGGTTGGAGGCTGCTGACACCGCAAAGCCGTGACCCAGCAGCAGGAACTCTACAGTGACGAGGAATGAATGGGGGAGAAAATGGACCGCAATAGGAGCAGTTAGTGTGACTGATCAGCCACTTATACCAGGACCTGGTACTGATCTGATCAACTTCACCCTGAAACTAACATGAAATGTAACACTTGCTCCTCGCAGCGACACGCAGGTGCGGGGGCTTAACACAACTATCTGCATTTATATATCGTCCTTCATATACAGCCAGAGCTGCGTACAGTGGGTGGGTGGTGGGGGGGCCAGTGTTACACTGGAGTGTCAGCTTGGACAATGTGATTCCAAGTCCCAATGTGGGGCTTCAACCCACAACCTCTGACTCAGAAGCTGTTACCAGCTGAGCCAGGCTGACATTGTCAGAGAATGATACAGTATCACAATACAATTTACAATATACACAGCGTCTTTCACATCAGGAGGGCATCCCAAAGTGCTTGATAACACTGGCTGGGCAGCAAAACTGGCATGGGAGTTGATGGGGGTGGTAAAAGATGACCGAAGGTGTAGTCAAAGAGGTAGGTTTTGAGCTGAACCTTGAGCGGGAGAGAGAGTGAGTGCTGTGTGGTAATAGGCGAGGAGAAAGCCCATTGCAGCGCATCACAGCACATGGTAGCACACTGCAATTGCTGATCATTCAAGACATTAATGAGTCAACATGCGAAGACAGTACAGCAGTAATTACATTTTAAATCATTCCTGAGGCAAGATTTGCAGGAGCTCATTTCAACTGATAATTCAGAACATTTCAAAGAAAATAACTAAACCAACAGCAGGAGTTCTGTCATCTTTATTGAACCAGCCTATACTCCCTCTGTGATTGTGGGCCATTCAGTAGAGCTAGTTACTCTGGGCTCAAAGGTCTCACTGTTGAAAACATGTAACCGAACACAGCTGTGGCTATCATAGGGATTAATGGTTGTTGTGGTAACGGCTCACAGATACATGGAAAGGCTGCCAAGCCTGAAATGTATTTCAGAATTATTGAAAACAATCCATCAGTGAAGGACACTCAAGCTTTGGTGCCCAAACTGGCCCATTATTGCTGCTCAAACACACTGAAAATGTCCCTTTATTGAATGTCTTACTGTTTGTATGTATTCATTATGTATTCAACGTGCATCAATGATGTGTCTGCCTGTTGATAGACCAAACAAGCCCGGCTCCAGGTGGATTGGGGGCAGAAGTGCCCTTGTGCCTTGTGTTGTGACATAGTCTCAGACCTGAATAGTGACAGGGTTTCAGCACTCTGGGACACTAACCTGCATGAAGCACCTGTATCAATGCAAGTTGTTGCTGAAACAACAGGCAGCAAATATATGGTTGAAAAATCTTTAACATATTCTCTTCAATTTTTATTCTTTTGTTTCAAATTTTTACAAATCTCTTCTCTAAAACCTTTCACCTTCTCTAGATTTGCCTCATTTATTTTCCAGTTAAAGGCTTGCTGATATACACCCATTTCCAATTCCAGCACAGTCACAGAAGAGACCATGGCTGAATGACCCGAAGAGACTCTAAACCGAGGTCCATTCCATTCCAACAATCTATCTCTGGGATTTCCAGGTGTAGTTGGAATGCCTGGAGTTCTCAGTTTGGTTTGGATGCTCTTAAGCATGGTGATGGGTTTTCGCATGTGTCAGACACCTAGCTACCCTCAATCCGGTTCTCTCAGCCTTTGCCCGACATAGTTGATCAGCTTTTATCCCTTTGCCTGTTGTACACTATCAACGACAGGCTGGTGTGGGTTTTATCTGGTGCTGGCGGAAATGGAAATGACAAAGATTGTGTCAGTGACAGGGACCTGCCTCACGCCAGCAGTACCTGAGCCCTACCCTTTCCACAGACACAGCACCAATCAGAAACAGCAGAGTAATTGGTTGGAGCAGCAGGTGAGAACTTCCTTCAGCTCTGCACAATTTGTTCTATTTGCTTAACACCAGAGAGAGAGTGGACTGCATGAGCAATAGCCACCAGTGCAACCCTGAGCTTTGCCAACACTGATAGAGATCCTCCACTGCCTTGGCCTCTCCACCTGCCATCCAAGGAGCGTTCAGGGTAGGTTTGTGCAATTCTTCATTTTGTTCCTTACTTCTCTGTGTGTTTTCTGCCTTTACTTGAAGGAACGTATTCCTGGCAGAGCCCGTACTTTGTAAAGATGGGCAGCTGACCCTTCAGCAAGTTTTCACAGTCAAGGATTATGCGATGGGCAGAGAGTCACTCAGAGCAACTTCACTGTGGATTTAACGTGCTGTTACAATTTCCTTTTGGGTTGGGGTTTTGGGGGCTAATGGTCAGATTTGTGTTCGGAGAGGACAATCTCTGCCCTGGGAAAGATCTTGTATAATAGACATTGAGACGCTTCCCCAGAAATACCCTCGTTTGTTTTTGCGAGTAAGTTTAATGAGCGACAAGTTAAAAACTATTGTTGCTGAGCAGATCCGCCTGGAACTGGCTCTGATATAAACGTGCAGGGGGATCAATTAGACTTAAGCAGCGTTCAACACAATACCATTGCTGAGCAAATCACTGCAGTTACAAAGAGGAGGTTGATAGTATTATTCCCGTTGGTACTTGTAACCCTTTGATTGCTGTTTATTGCTGAATTATTATTCTCGAGTGTTAAAATCTCATCAACAATTGAAAGCAGTTCATCTTTGTCGGGATACTTTGCTTTTGGCTGTTTGGGGAATTTCTGTGCAGTTTGTATTGCTCAGGGCAGATGTTGGCTGCTGGGTTGATGTATAAAACTGAGTTACCTCTCAAGTAAAGTGTGGTGACCTTAAAGCCTTTGTTCTGGTTTACTTCTGAATTGCTTTCCTCGTCCACACAATAATTAAACACTGACACCTACTCGGCAGCACCTTCACAGGATTTTACTGGAAAGTGTAGGACTGTCTAATTGGTAGGTTAACCCGGCAGACATTTTTGCTCACAGCAACGTCCCAAAAACAGCCATAAACTGAATGATCAATTTTATTTAGAGGATTGTTGACCAAGAAACTGGGAGAAACTCCCGTCTGTTTTTCAGTTGTGCCCTGGGATCTCTAACGTTCATCTGAACAGGCACAGATGGGAACTTGGTTTAATGTCTCATCCTAAGGTTAGCATCTCTGACAATAGAGTACTCTCCCCACCACTGCCCTGGAGTCTCGGCTTAGACCATAGGCACCAAACTTGGTCAAGTTTTCAGCCTAACTGCTCCCACTCACTGGAACTCCATCCTGGAGTCCCTTCGACTCACCTCTTCCCTCCTCTCTCAAGATCCACCTCAAGACTTCCTGGTTGATTGTGCCTTCGATCATCTTTCCCCTTCTCCGCCCCCTACACACACACCCTGAAATCCCCGGCTCCAGCTCAGGTACCCGGCCAGGAATGTCAAACACAAAGGGTTTTCCTCCCAATGTAAAAAGTGCTGAATGAATGCAATTTGTGGTTGGATTGTTTTAGATTATAAACTTGTCAAACACAGTCAGCTTTGTTGGATCTGCAGACGGCTTCTCAATGTTTTGTGTCGTGGCTGTTGTAACCAGGCGCTCCTTTAGTTAATGTTAATATTGTTAGTTCTGCTTCTCGGTGGACTCAGTGTTAGCCCATGAGCGCATTTTGTTTTAAAGTGAAGCCAGGACAGACCTGCAGCAAGCCTGCCATTCAGCTGTGACTGTCAAACCATCCAAATCCTCCCCTGACCTGTTCAGTCCTGTCTCAAATTTAAAGCTGAAATTAGGCTCCCAAGCTGAGACCAGGTGGAATTTCAGGGCTCAGTGTTTTTTTGTGATGAACGACAGGAATCAATCATCAGAAAGGAGAGAGAGAGATAATATGCCACTGACTGATCTGTGGCTGTGGCTTAGTTCACAATCGTTCGCTATTGGATTTCCTGCCTTTTCGGAGCTCACGTTCCCCAGATTTGCCATTTGTGTTGCGTTTCCCCCCAGATACAGTGAGGAAAAGACAACTGGGGCTGTGGAAAGCGTTGCCATAGTAACCAAGCCCCCCCCCCCCCCCACCCTCCCTCCCCCACTCCCCGGCCCCCCCACCCCCCTCCCCAAGCATGACGCTGCTGTATTTTCTAGGCCAGGGAGCAGGCCACGCACAGTGGGTAATTCTGCAGGGAATTTCAGAGACACAAACACAGTGAGATGTTCCATGTGGGTCTAAACATGCAACAAGTAAACAACCCTCATGTTTGTTCAGGGGCTGATATGTTGAAGGGGAAGTAATGACTGTCTCTGCTTGTGGACAGAGTCGCTATTCAGTGGCAAATCCGCTCTCTCTCCTTCCTCTTTCTGATGATTGATTCCGTCAGTTCTGGCAAAAGTTCATAAGCTTGAAACGTTAACTCATTTCCTCTCTCCATGGATGCTGCCTGACCTGCTGGGTGTTCCCAGCGGCTTCTGTATTTATACGTCTCAGCAAATGTTTTATCCTGCCCCCTGCCCATTACCCCAAGGCTCCATCCTTGGCCCCCTTTTTCTTATCTATATGCTCCCTCTTGGTGATGTCATCTGCAGACATGGGGTCAACTTTCACATGTATGTGGATGACATAAAAAGTCTACTTCTCTTCCTCCACCCACTTGATGTCTTGTCATGTTGTTTGATGGACATCAAGGCCTGGATTGAGCGCAAATTTCCTGCAGCAGAATATCGGCATGATGGAAGCCATACTCTGGCTCCCATCAATGCCTGTGGGTCTGAACTCCTCAACCTCCCAGGTTCTCCCTCAGATTTTCCGAACCTGTGTGCAACTTAGGCATCAGGTTTGATCCCCAGCTTTCCTTCTCCCCCACATCATTCCCTGATCAGTAACACTTTTTTCCACCTGCTCACATTGCCCGTCTCCATCCACACCTCACAACAAAAGCAGCCGAAACCCTCGTCCACACGTTTGTCACTTCCCGGCTGAACTATTCCAGTGCCCTCCTCGCTGGTCTTCCTAGCTCCACCGTACACAAAATCCAATTAATTCAAAACTCCGCTGCCTGGATTCTCACCCAACAAAACTCTGTAACCCCATCACCCCAATCCTTGCCAGGCTCCACTGGCTCCCAATCACCAAACAGATCAATATCAAGATCCTCTCACTCGTTTTTAAATCCCTCATGCGCTCACACCTCCCTACCTATCTGATATGCTCACCCCCGCCCCCCCCCCCCCCACTCCACCATCCGCTGCCTCCGCTCGGCTGGCTCCAGCCTCCAGTTTGTCCCTCATTCCCTCCGCTCCATCATCAGTGGCCGTGCCTTCAGCCACTATGCCCCGAAACTCTGGAACTCTCTCCATCCGTCCCTCCGCCTTGCCCCCTCCCTCCCCGGCTTCGAATTCCTAAAGTGCTTCTTTTTTGATCGTGCTTACGGTCCCCTCCCTCTCCCCCTGGCTCGAGGCCAGACTTCACCACTGTCAAGCGCTCCGGGACAGTATCCCGTGTGAAAGGCGCTATGTAAATGCAAGTTGTTGTTGTGATCTGCACTTACACATGCATCTCCAGTCAATAATAACATCTACATTTGATATAGCGCCTTTTACAATGGCAGGACGTCTCAAAGTGCTTCACAGGATTTATTCTAAAGTGAAGTGTTTGTGTGTTTTGTGGGCAAACACAACAGCCAATTTGCACCCAGTGCCGTCCCGCTAACAGCCATGAAGTGAGTTACTGATTTTATTTGGGGGATGGTTGGCCAGGACACTGGGAGAAAAACTTTTCCAACGACACCACGGGATGTTTAACGTCCACCTGAACAGACACAGCGGAGGCCTCGTTTAATGTCTTGTCCTCTCCCTCGTCATCACCATCTCTCAGTCTAGATCAGGTGACAGCGCATTTAAGTCAGCTTTTGAGTAGTTACCCGATGGCGATCCCAGTGGCTAAAAGTATGAATTAAACGTTGTCACTAACAACAGTGAGTCACTGTCTGCACAAAGCTGGAGCAGGTCCACAACCTGAACTCTCCAGTGTTACCTCCCAGGTCAAGGTCACTTCACTTTACAAGGAATCCTGTGAAATGCTTCAAGATGTGATAAGGCACTGAGTTAAATGCAAGGATTATAATATTATTGTTATTATTACCCGATTCATCCTTATGTGTAAGCCGTGGAGATGAAGACTTGAAAATAAAGAGCAAAAATCAGAACTTGGGTTTGATTCAGATCACATTCACAGTGATGGTCCCCTGCCAGCAGGCGTCACTGCAGCACCCAGTAATGTGTGACACTCAGGAACATTGGTCCCTAAAGGAGACTGGGTTCCTGTCGAGGCAAATTCACTCTACGTCAACCGATGCCTTGAACAGGGAGCTGGACTGACTGAGAAATGGGATTGCGGGTATAGGGGAGTAACAGCTCTGCTTGATTTCCGTGGGAGGGGGTGTTGGAGTTTTGAATGGGGGAGGAAAACAGGGGAGGAACATGGAGTAACCATGTGCGAGGTATGGAGACCCCAGGTTTGATAAACCTTTGAAGGTTTCAGGTTTCCAAAATCTTGTGCACAAACTCCGAAGCGCCCTGAAAATCCTAAATACTTCCCAGAGCAACAATATCAACACAAAAATAATAATCATCCCTGCATTTGATGTAGCGCATTATCATGTAAACAAGACATGTCAGACCACTTCACAGGATATACACTAAAGAGATGTGACTATGTACTTGTGAGCGAAGGAGGCAATTTGACACAGCATTGCCCCACAATCAGCCATGGAGCCAATCCAATACAACATCAGCCTATCAGGCGGTGACTGGCTGAAACATACAGCTGTTTGGCCGAGAAGTCCTCCATTGCCTTCCTCCTCCCTATCTCTGTGACCTGCTAACTCCATTCTGGCCTGTCTGCTCCCTCCACTCGGTGGGCTCCCCAATCCCTCCAGCCCCAACATCGGCAGTCAGGCAATCAGCTTTCTGCCCCCATCCTTTGGAACTCCATCCCATAATCCCTTTGCCTCGCCCCTCCCTCCCTTGCTTCCTTCAAGGCCTATTTCAAGACCTTTCTCTTCGACTGCACCTTCTGTCATTCTCTAACCCTCCTTGCCCTCCACCCTCCCTGATCCCAACCCCCAGATCGGGTACAAATCCTTGCCTGTTCAGCACCGTGGGATGTCTTCCCAATGTGAAAGGCACCGTGTAAATGTTATTTGTTGTTGTTGATGAGGCCGGAATCCCACTTTCTCCTTAAAAGCTGAGCATTGGGGCCGCGGGACGGGGGTGACAGTGGGGGGCACTGGGGGACAGAGAGAGGGCCGCAGGGGAAGTAAATATTGAACAAAACTCAGATAGACAAAAATGACCTACAAAAATATACAGTCAATTTTTTAAGGCAAATCCCATGAAATGCTTTGAGAAGTCTGATTTGAGGGGCGCTATATCAAATGCAAGACTGATTATTGTTATTTTTTATTTGATGTTTCTGTAATTAATGGTTACTGACTGGGCACTCGGCAAAGGTCAGGGGTGAATTGCAGTTCCACTCACTGTTGTTCAAACTATTTCAGATCCACTCGGTGACCTGTGCCCCACAGTGAAGAATGGTGATCAGAAGAAATCACATCCAAATGTTAACAGGTATTTGCTATTTAACAATTATTTGCTATTTGTTATTTCTGTCTTCAAAAACGCTGTGAAATACATTGGCAAGATTTACTCTGCAGATGGTAATGACAGAAAGACAATTTGTCACAAATAGCGAGGAAGCAATAACGATATATTCTATTAATTTCACCAGATTCCACGCCTCCTCTGTCACTGGGGTGCAAGCGTGGAGGGAGGAGAATATAAGAACATAAGAATTAGGAGCAGGAGTAGGCCATTTGGCCCTTCGTGCCTGCTCCGCCATTCAATAAGATCATGGCTGATCTTCTCACCTAACTCTGATTATGGTTACCAGCCCTCAACAATGTAAAAATATTAGTTTTTTCTCTCTGCGAGTTAATTACCTCTCCCTCTCCCAGGCCTAAACTGCCTTTTACTCAAAAAACATTCTGGAGACCATCCTCCTCCCCTACGTCCCCTTTCCCTCACCCCATAGATGGTCTACACCAGCCCCTCCTTACTCCATGGCCCCTCCCACTCCCCTCTCCCTACACTCCTTTGCTAAGATTACTCCCCCATCCCTCTCAAACACCTTCTCCCAGATGAAGCCCACCACCTGCTGCCTTGACCTCCCTCCCCACCCAGCTGCTGGTCACCCAAATCCCCTCCTTTCTCCGCTGCTGGGTGACACAGTCACTCTCCTCATGTTCTGTTCCTCTCCCCCTTATAACCGCTGTCATCAGTCCCCTCCTCAAAAAAACACCCTCGACACCCTGGGTAAGCTTCCACATGTATGCGTACGACCCACAAATCTACTTCTCCTCCAGCTCCGACTCCGGGTTCATCGAGGTTCAGTTGGTTTGTCTAATGGACATCAGCGCCTGGTTGAGTGCAAACTGCTTGCAACTAAACATCGACAAAACGTTGGCTTCCGTCAATATTTTCTCTCCTGCGGCTCTGACTTCCTCAACCTCCCTGGGCTTTCCCTCAGACTCACCAAACCAGTGCGTAACCTAGGCATCAGGTTCGACCCCAGTTGTCCTTCCTTCCCCACATCCAGTCCCTGACCAGGACCGCCTTCCTCCACCTCCACCACATTGCCCATCTCTGACCGTTCCTTACCCCAAATGCAGCTGAAACACTCGTCCATATGTTTGTCACCTCCCGACTGGACTTCTCAAATGCCCTCTTTTCTGGTCTCTCCAGCTCCACCGTACACAGCATCCAACTGATCCAAAACTCCGCCACCCGCATACTCACCCGCACTAAACTCCGTACCCCCATCACCCCAGCTGTAGCCAGGCTCCGCTGGCTCCCTATCGCAGAACAGATCGATTTCAAGATACTCTCACTTGTTTTCAAATCTTTCATGCCCTGCACCTCCCTCCCTCTCCGACCTGCTCACCCCACAACCTACTACCCGCTGCCTCAGCTCGACTGGCTCCGGCCTCCTGTATGTCCTTCGTGGCCTCCATTCCACCATTGGTGGCCGCGCTTTCAGTCACTACACCACAAAACTCTGGAACACTCTTCCTCTATCCCTCTGACTTTCCCCTTCCTCCCCCAACTTCAAGTCGCGCCTGAAGACCTTCTTATTCGACCGTGGCTACGGTCACCTCCCCCTCCCCCCAGCTCGGTGTCATGCTCCGCCACTGTCAAGTGCTCTGGGACGCTGCCCACCATGAGGGGCGCGATAAATGCAAGTTATTGTTGTTCTAAGTTTCGTTCCTGGTGGATTATTATTTATTTTGATTATTGAAAGATTTGGGCCAAAGAATGTTGGCAGTAATAGTGTCAGTCAGAGCGATGGAGCACTGACACCGAGGTTTAGTGAAAAGGATAGTGCTGTAATTATTTCACATGTCAAATAGGCTGTGTTTAGCTTGGAGTTTTCACCTCTGCACTCTCCTCCGCAGGTTTTCTGCTGTTTTATTCATTTGCTCTCTCCACAAATGCTATGAGTTACTACAATGATTCCCTGTTCAACGACTCCAGCACAGGTACTGACTTTGCTCAGCCAATCTACAAAACCTTTAGCCTCGGGATGGTCTAATTATTCTCCAGAATGAATTGTTCTAATTGTTCTGGGAGAATGGTCACGTCTTGTTCTGTGGTTTCCTATGCACACACAGGCCACTGAACTATGAACTTTCAATCAATGACTTATTGGCTGCATTGAAGTACGCCATGCGCAGGGCTCCATTCAAAACAAGCGCAGGAAACCCAGTCTTGACCTGTCAGTGAATTCGCACTTACTGACCACAGTGATGAAGTATCACGTGCACAGTGCAATGGTAGTCCATTGAAACAAGTGCAGAAAACGAGGTTTGCAGGGCTGTGGGGGAGTGGGGTTGATGGGGGCTATGGGGAGAGACCGGGGGAGTGGGGTTGATCAGGGCTATGCAGAGAAAGCAGTGGAGTGGGGTTGATTTGGAAGCTCTTTTCAAAGAGCAGCACAGACACGATAATAATAATAATAATAATAATCCTTGCATTTGATATAGCGCTTTTCACGTCGAGAGGACGTCCCAAAGCGCTTCACAGAATAGACTGTAAAGTGAATTGACTGTATATTTGTGGGCGAACGCGGCAGCCAATTGCGCACAGCAATGTCCCACAAACAGTCGTAGATTGAAAATGACCAATTTATTATTGTTTTTTTGTTTTGGAGGGATTATTATTAGGCTCTGTGTGGAGTAAGGAAACTTGCCCAAGGTTTCGCCCTCTGCCTGGAATTGAACTCAGATCTCTCGCTTGCAAAGCGAGAGCTCTAACCACTGAGCTGTACAATTCTATGAATAAGTAATGTGCTTGTCTGTCTGTTTGCCTAATTAACTGACAAACTGTCTATCTACATTTTTTTATTTAGACAGTACAACACTATTCAATATGACTGATTATAATACAACATGGAGTTCAGAAACAAATACAATGGTGACACTGACTGCCTTGCCACCTAATGTAAGTTTCACTCAGATTTATACAGAATATGCAGCACAAAAACAGGTCATTTGGCCCAACCAGTCCATGGCGGTGTTTATACTCTGTGAGTCAAAGTGTAATTCCCAAACCACAAGTGGGAGCTATGTCCCAAGGCTGAAAACCAGGAATGCTACCCATAAGACCACGGGGGAGGTTTCTGACAGTATTCCTTCAACAACAATATTATATTTGTATAACGCCTTTCACATCCCAAGACGCTGGACAATTAGTGTTTCGGACCTGAGCTGGTGGTCAGGATTGGGAAGGGTGGAGGGCGGGGGGGAAGGAGCAAGGTCATGGAGGGCTTTGAAGGTGAGGACCAGGAGGCTAATGTCACGAAGCCCGGTGTGGGAGAGGACACGGGCTGCAGAGTTCTGGATGATCTGCAGCCTATGGAGAGAGGAGTTGGGGGCCGACAAGCAGTGAGATTGCATAGTGAAGCCTGGATGTTATGAAGGTGTGTGTGAGGGTCTCGGGGGCTGCGGTGTGTGACAGTGGCGGAGCCGGGTGATGTTGTGGAGGTGGGGAAGGCAGAGCGGGTCATGGCGCAGAGGTGGGGTAGAAAGGATAGTTGAGGGTCAATCAAGACCCCAAGGTTCCTGCCCGGCTCAGTGAGGGGGAGTGAGCCCCATGGATGGTGATGCTGTCAACGCCTGAGGTGTTGAGGCGTTGACGGGAGCCAATCAGGAGCCTCGGTCTTGTTGACGTTCAACTGAAGAAAGTTCACTCTCATCCAGGACTTGACGTCTGACAGACATTGTGTCAGGACAGCAGTGGGTCCTGGAGTCGAGGGTGGAGGCAGAGAGATAGAGTTGGGTGTCATTCGCGTACATGTGGAAGTTGACCCCATGTCTGTGGATGATGTCACCAAGAGGGACATATAGATATTGAAGAGGAGGGGAACAAGGACAGAGCCCTGAGGAACACCGCACGAGACGGTGCGGGGACTGGAGGGGAAAATGTTTGTGTAGATAAAGTGGAGACGGTGTGAGAGGTACGATCTGAATCAGTCAATGACAGAACAGAACAAAGGGGGGAGTAGGTGGTGGGGGCACGGGGGGAAATATAAACACCTGCCTGTTCCTGTGCCCTCTCTCACTTTATGTCTAAATGTTACTATTTAAACTGGAAATGAAATAAATGATACACGATGTAAGGAGAGGACCTCTCCGCACGTTGTCAGCCTCTATTCTGACACTTTCATAGTTCCGTGTAAAGAGACGACATGGGGGAGGGGAGGAGGTGGTACAGTGAGGTGTTTCTAATGGGATTTCTTATTCCTTGTACACCAATATCAAAACCTCAAAGTCTTGAATTACTGGAGACATTTAATAAAGAGCTTTTCATGTCAATTTTGTTACAGTTTTCCTGCCAGACATTTAACTGTACGGGATCCATGTGTTACGAAGATTATAACAAAACCGGTCAGGAATGCCCTGCTTCCTCCATGTTCTGTCAGGTATGTTGTCTGTTATGCGTGTCGTACGAGAACACGGAATCTGCATAGAAAGCACATATATGACTAGTGCATTACAACACGGCTCAGCAGACAGTGGTCTCCTGTGTGGCCACAGTTACTTACACCTGAAAACGGCTCAATTCCATGGCCCAGTGCAGGAGCTGCCAATCAGCGCTGTGTGTGTGTGTGTGTGTGGAGGGGGAGGTGAGTGCTGTGTGCGTGTGTGGCTGCTGCGTTTCTCCCCAGAATACTCCGTGTATATCCTGTGTAGCGCTTTGCGACATCTCAATGCTGTGATGAGGCACAGTATCATATACACAGATTATTATGGAGTCCTGTAGCTCAGTGGTTAGAGCACTCGCTTTGCAAGCGAGTGACCTGAGTTCAATTCCAGGCAGAGGGCGAAACCTTGGGCAAGTTTCCTTACTCCACACAGAGCCTAATAATAATCCTCCAAAACCAAAAACAATAATAAATTGGTCATTTTCAATCTACGACTGTTTGTGGGACATTGCTGTGCGCAATTGGCTGCCGCGTTCGCCCACAAATATACAGTCAATTCACTTGACATTATATTCTGTGAAGCGCTTTGGGACGTCCTCCCGACGTGAAAAGCGCTATAATCAAATGCAAGGATTATTATTATTATTATAGTATTAATAAAAAGCCGTTAGGCCCCGTCTTCAGTCACGGAGTTTGTGAGCGTGAATTTCTCCAGCGCTGTCTGTCCGTTGACTAACGTTTAGTTTCTGGCACAGCTTTATCGCATCAGTAACTCCTCATACTGGGGGGGCTGCCATCCCAGCTGTGTGGGCACCGAGGGTCTGTGCGGGAACTCGTCACTAGACATGTGTATGATGGAGTGCTGCAACACCACGCTCTGCCTGATGCTGAACGGAGATACGCAGTACATCGAGGGCTTAGCCGGTACTTCACCTCTTTTAAAACAGCCTGACTGTGCCACCACACACACCAACCCCCCCTATCCTAGCCCCCTCACCCCAAAACCCCAGCCCCTCAAACCCCAACCTTCCCCCGATTGACAGATCTCACACCTTACAACAAGATTCCATTTATAGAGCGCCTTTCACGTCGGGAGGATGTCCCAAGGCACTGGACAGTTGGGTCAGGACCCGAGCATTGGGGGGGAAATGGTCAGGGTGAGGGGAGGGAAGGGAGGGAGCGAGGAGTGGGGAAATGGTCAGGGTGAGGGGAGGGAAGAGAGGGAGCGAGGAGGGGGTAGAGAGTTGAGAGGGGAGCTGAAGGCTGAAGGTCAAAGAGAAAGGTCTCGAGACCGACCTTGAAGGAGGAAAGGGAGGAGGCGGCGAAGGCACTGGGGGATGGAGTTCCAGAGCCTAAGGGCTGAGAGGCTGAAGGCCACCGATGGTAGGGCGGTTGGGGCGGGGGATGTGGAGCAGACCGGAGCCGGAGGAACGGAGGGTACGGGCAGGTAGGTAGGGGATAGTAGGTCGGAGAGGTAGGAGGGAGCGAGGCCGTGAATGGCCTTGTAGGTGAGGATGAGGATCTTGAATTCGATCCTCTGGGGGATGGGGAGCCAGTGGAGGTGAGCGAGGGTGAGGGTGAGGGTGAGGGCGAGGGTGGGAGTGATGTGGGCGCGGTGTCTGGTGCGGGACAGTACATGAGCTGCAGAGTTCTGAATGACCTGCAGTGTGGAGGGAGGGCCGGGAAGGCCGACGAGGAGAGAGTTCCCGTAGTCCAGCCTTGAGGTGATACACGATGTAAGGAGCGGTTCGCGTAGTCCAGCCTTGGACCAGAGTTTCAGCAGCGTGAGGGGTGAGGTAGTGCCGTAGTCTGGCGATGTTGGGACCTTAACTATAAACACAGGCCTCTCCCCTCACATGGTTAGAACATTCACCCACATCCAGGGCCTTCAATTCAACTTGAATTCTCTTTATTTAAAAGCTGAAATAATGTTGGGTTACAGTCATTCTCACTTTGCCAAACTCTATCACAGACATAATCTGTAGTGAATGATTCTGATTCACATCTTCTGACCTGTCCAGCGCTTTGGGATATGTAATTTTGTTGTTGTTGTGAGGTCACACAGGTAGGGCGGGGCGAAACCATGTTGGGGGCTGGGGAGGGATGTTAAATGTGAGAACAAGGATTTTGAACTTGATCTGCTGGGGGATGGGGAGCTGAGTGAGCAGCGGTGATGGGCTTGTGGAGCAGGACACCAGAGGACATGAGCTACAGAGTTCAGGATGACCTGAGGCTTGTGGAGGGAGGAGCTGGGAATCTGGCAAGTAGAGCGATGGCGTAATCAAGCCTGGACGTAATGCAAGTGTTGATTAGGGTCTCGTAGCAAATAATAAATTCGGCTTGTGTTTCTTCCCATGCTCCCCCCTGATTGTACCCCCTTCCTCAGTCCATCCTCATTGTTGTGGTTTATTTGTAGAATAAATGCTCATTCAACCAAAACTTTTGTTTTTTTTAGTAAACATTTCAAGTTCCAAACCTCCTATGACTCAGCCCTCAACGCAGCCCTCAACGCAGCCCTCAACGCAACCCTCAACGCAACCCTCAACGCAACCCTCAACGCAGCCCTCAACAACAGCCACAGAACCTGTAACATTTCCTACAAATGTGAGTTTTGAAGCTGAATTATATTTTTATTCATCAAATTCCTACATTCCTGAAATGAGCTCAATCTTGTTTTCCTCTCTTTACGACAGGGTTTAATCTGTGCCACCTTTTCATGCAATGGAGATAATTGTTACAATGGGAGGACTGAAGAGACAGCGAAATGCCCCCTTAGCAGCAATTACTGTGAGGTGAGGCTCAAGAGATAAATATATAACCTCAACAATTTACACTTGAGCACAGTCCCTGCCCGCTCTCTGTAACTCTACCCGCTCTCTGGGGGTTGGGGAGGGGGCCACAGGCGGAATCCATGACCAGTGTTTAGATTGCTCCATTTTATAGAAAACATAATCCGGACACATCACTGTTTTCCATTTTCTTTTTTGGTGTAAAGGATGGGAACTGTTTCTCAGCCACTGGCATGTTGATGTCCGGGTAGGTGGTGGGTGGGGAGGGGTTGATGGATTTTGCCGAATTTAAAGTGCTTAAAAGTGTAGTGACTGTTTTGATGAACAGTTTGGTAATCGCACAGTGATGACTTGCCCATGTAGTTACCTTCTGCTCCATGTGCGAGTCATTGCTGTGTGATTACCAAACTGTTCACCAAAACACAGTCATTACAGTTGCCAGTGAATCAAGTGAAGTGCTTTGAGATGTCGTCCCAACGTGAAAGGTGCCATGTCAGATGTAAGGATGATTATTATTAATAATAACTGCTGTCCCCGTTATTGCCCTGACCTGCGCTCTCTCTCTCTCTCGCTGTAGCTGAGGACGACGGGCAGTGATTGGCTGGCCGGCTGCAGTGACACGTGTCAGGAAGTGGCCGAGGGCTGTTCTGGCAGTTCAGCTCCATGTTATCTTGAGTGTTGTGAAGCCGTCAGCACGAGCTCCTGCCTGAAACTAGATGGAAGCGAAGAGTTAGTGGGCTCGTCTGCGGGGGTGGCCCGGTCCCTGCAGTGGATGGTCTGCACGGTCGCTGTGTTTATTCTGACCAATCAACTCTCACCTTTCCTCACTATGTAGGAGCTGACCTCTGACCTGACGTCAGCCTCCATCACTCTGGCTCTGGTAAATGGTCACTTTCTATTGAGACATCAGCTTGACATTGCACAGACCTCGACACACACCGCCTGAGCAGCATCCTGTAAGTGGTCATGTAACCATCTCCACCCCCATCCCTTATCCTGTGTCGCTTACCCCCCACACTCCTCCCTTCCCCACCCCCTATCCCCTATCCCCTGACCCCTCTACTCCATCCCCTATCCCCTGTCAACATAGTTTTATTATCATTGAACACCAAAATAAAGAGTTGGGTGGGGAGGTGTGGGTGGGGATGTGGGAGGTGTGGGTGCGGAAAGCAAATAGCAGCTGTGAAACCACAGGTCTGAAGTTTCCAGCACCCCTCACCCCCACCCCCTACTCCCTATACCCTTCTCCCCTACCTCTGCCCTCTCACCTGCCCCCGCGCCCCCATTGCTGCAGGGCAGGTTCCAAACTGAGAACTTGTCTCTGGGTTAAAGAGAATGACCGAAAAGAGGGCGAGCAGAATAAAATTGAATAAGAGCAAAATATATACAATATATAAAATATATATATACATATATAATAAAAAACACATCACATTATAGACATTTTATATACGTCACTTCAATTGAATTAAAATATGTAATTTTCCTCCTGCTTTTCTGTGGTGGCAAAAGTTATGCAATGGGATAATTATCACTTCACATATTGCGTTTTCCCCACACCACCTGCACCACCCCCATTGCCAAGTAGCTGTTTACGCAGTGTTTATTCCTGGTCTAAATAGACAGATTGCTTTGAGATGATGTAGAATCATATAATCATAGAATATTACAGCACAGAAGGAACCCATTTGGCCCATCGTGCTGTGCTGGCTCTTTGGAAGAGCAACCCAATCAGTCCCACTCCCCCGCTCCTTCCCCACATCTTTGCAAATGTTTTCCTTTTTAAGTTACTATCCAATTCCCTTTTGAAAGTTGTTATTGAATCGGTTTCCACCACCGTCAGGCAGTGCATTCCAGACCATAACAACTCTCTGTGTAAAAAGATTTCTCCTCAACTCCCCTCTGGTTCTAACTGAAGAAAGAGTCAGCAGTAATCTGGAAATTACTTTTTTTACATTATGAAATGTAAAATACTCGTGGTCTCAGGGTCGGGTCAGTGCGGTAATCATAAAGGTCACTGAAATTTGATCTTTCAAAAATGTAGCAAACCGAGGAACAGGAGGAGGCCATTCAGCCCTTCGAGCCTGTTCTGCCATTCTATTAGATCATGGCTAATCTGTACCTCAAGTCCAATTACCAATCCTTAAACACTCTCTGACTAACTGAGAGCCAGACCGAGTCATTAAGGACTATGTGACAGGAAGTCACTTCGCTTTACTCCCAACAGTCACACGAACAAACCCAGTGTAAGCCGCCCCCACCCCCCCCCACCCCCCAACCCCCCCCACGCCCCCACCCCCCAACCCGCTTTTACATTAAACATTTTTAGCGAAGCTTTCTGTTCTAAAAGTAGTTGCAACAAAAGCAGATTGACATCTGAACCTGCGCTGACTCCGTTACCAGCCCCTTACTGAGCAAACGTGAATGGTACCCAACCCCTCCCACTGTCATCCCCCCCCCCCACCCGCGCACCAGCCCCTCCCACTGTCATCCCCCCCCCCCCCCCCGTGCACCAGCCCCTCCCACTGTCATCCCCCCCCACCCCGTGCACCAGCCCCTCCCACTGTCATCCCCCCCCCCACCCCGCGCACCAGCCCCTCCCACTGTCATCCCCCCCCACCCCGCGCACCAGCCCCTCCCACTGTCATCCCCCCCCACCCCGTGCACCAGCCCCTCCCACTGTCACCCCGCCCCCCCCACCCCGCGCACCAGCCCCTCCCACTGTCATCCCACCCCCCACCCCGCGCACCAGCCCCTCCCACTGTCATCCCCCCCACCCCGTGCACCAGCCCCTCCCACTGTCATCCCCCCCACCCCATGCACCAGCCCCTCCCACTGTCATCCCCCCCCACCCCGCGCACCAGCCCCTCCCACTGTCATCCCACCCCCACCCCGCGCACCAGCCCCTCCCACTGTCATCCCACCCCCCCCCCGCGCACCAGCCCCTCCCACTGTCATTCCCCCACCCCGTGCACCAGCCCCTCCCACTGTCATCCCCCCACCCCGTGCACCAGCCCCTCCCACTGTCATCCCCCCACCCCGCGCACCAGCCCCTCCCACTGTCATCCCCCCCCACCCCGCGCACCAGCCCCTCCCACTGTCATCCCCCCCCCCCCCGTGCACCAGCCCCTCCCACTGTCATCCCCGCCCCCTGTGCACCAGCCCCTCCCACTGTCATCCCCGCCCCTGTGCACCAGCCCCTCCCAGTGTCTAGCCTCACCCCCTGTGCACCAGCCCCTCCCAGTGTCTAGCGCCGCCCCCTGTGCACCAGCCCCTCCCAGTGTCTAGCCCCGCCCCCTGTGCACCAGCCCCTCCCAGTGTCTAGCCCCGCCCCCTGTGCACCAGCCCCTCCCACTGTCATCCCCGCCCCCTGTGCACCAGCCCCTCCCAGTGTCTAGCCCTGCCCCCTGTGCACCAGCCCCTCCCAGTGTCTAGCCCCGCCCCTCCCAGTGTCTAGCCCCGCCCCCTGTGCACCAGCCCCTCCCAGTGTCTAGCCCGGCCCCCTGTGCACCAGCCCTTCCCAGTGTCTAGCCCCGCCCCTGTGCACCAGCCCCTCCCAGTGTCTAGCCCGCCCCTGTGCACCAGCCCCTCCCAGTGTCTAGCCGCCCGCTGTGCACCAGCCCCTCCCAGTGTCTAGCCCCGCCCCTGTGCACCAGCCCCTCCCAGTGTCTAGCCCCGCCCCCTGTGCACCAGCCCCTCCCAGTGTCTAGCCCCGCCTTCCTCTGTGACCTTCTGGGAAGGTCCAGTCATCATTATGTGAATAATTGATAGCCCCCCCACCCCGACACACCCATCACAGTTACCTCAACTGTAAACTCCTTACTGACTGGACTGTAATAAAGTCAAAGCTGAAATACATTTGTATAAAATCACAGATACAGGATATAGTGAGGATGTTGGGATAGTTCGCCCCCACAAAGCGGGAGGTTAGGATTTAACCACATTGCTCGTTTCAGTGTCTGAGGCTCCTCATTGAATCTGATGTTTGGAAACAAATCTGTTCCTCTTGAAAGCTCTCTCTTCGAGTGCGAGCAAACCTATCGCGCTGGGTTGTCCGCATTTATCTTTCAACGTCCACTCCGCACCAGCCCCAGGAGGTTGCCCAGGTAACCGAGGCTGAGGTTCAGGTGGGCAGGAGTTACTGTGGCAGGAATGCCTGTGCTCCAGTCTGGCTGTTGTGGGATCTGACAGGTGCTGAGGTGGCTCTGGCTGTCAGGGGAGCCGGAGTCTCAGATACTCCAAGGTGTCGTTGCTGGTTGACCATCAAGTCTAGATCATCGACGACATGTGAAGGCAAGACATTCTGCATCCTGTGTCCCGAAGCCTGATAGCCTGAGCTGGGCAGGTGGCGGGAATCTAAACAGGGCTCGGCTACTGGATTGTGCAGTGATTGTGTCGGGTTGTGGTACGATTGTGATGATCCTTTTTTGAGGAACAAACGCACAGCTATTTCCATGACTTTTTTAGTTTTGTTTTGAACGAGATCAGAGCTGGAACCTGGTCAGTCATGGTGCTGCCGAAGGCCAGAGGAAGGAAAGAGGATAAACAATGGCTCGTCTTCTGCTGTAGGATTCTCAGACTCGGCTTCAATGAGATACAATAGGACAGATCCCAGCGGTGTAATAATCACCATTCACTGTCCAGGTCAAACATTGTTAGTGACTATCACATGTAGGACTCTATGCATAAGCTTCAATAAACATGAACTAAAGCACAGGTGGCTTCAGAAAATCATTCACAATCAGTTTATTTTACTTTTTTTCCTTGTGATTTGCAGAAACCAATGTGAGTCTCGGGAGCTGGTATTTTTCTCCTGCTTTATCCTCCTCAGCCAGCGACATCCCAAATGGAATGAATTGTCTGATTGTCGGGGTGATTACACCCTGAGCCAACAGAAAAGTGGGGTTGCTCTTTTTCCGCGGAATCCACCACAAACGCACTATAGATGGTGTTTGTGACCCGTGGGCAGCACTGCTAACCTGGTGTCACTGTGAGTGGAGCAGCTCTGGACACGTATGCCCAGTGCTGCACAAGCGGCAAATGGGTTACACCCGGAGCCACCGCTGTTGTGATTGTCTGTCTCTGTGTGTTTATGACTCTGTGTGAATGTGTCGCTGCGTGTGTGTCTGTGTGAGAATGTATGTCTCTCTCTGTCTCTCTTTAAGTGCGTGTCTCTCTGAGAATGTGTATGTGTCTGTGCGTGTGTCTCTCTCTCTCTGGGTCTCTGTGTGCGGTGTTGGCCCTGAGAGGCAGGAGGTGGCTCCGCAGAGTATCATGACCCACCCTAACCCCCCCAAAAAAGGTCACCTCGCCTCAGAGAGTCATATGCAGAATATACTATAAGTGAATTGACTGTATATTTGTTGGCAAAACCCGGCAGCCAATCGTGCACAAACACATGGATCGAGTGACCAATTTATTATTGTTTTTTGAAGGAATTATTACCCCCCGAAGTGATCTGCCAATCGACTAACAACCCAGTTCCTGTGAGGCAAGTGCTCTGACCATTATGCTACAGGACTCCACAATCCATGACTGTTTGTGGGACGCTGCTGTACACAATTGGCTGCCGCATTGCGCCCACAAATATGCAGTCTTCAAATATATGCATTTTACAGTGTTTTCTGTGAAGCGCTTTGAGACGTCTCGAAGACGTGATAAGGCTCTGTATCAAATGCAAGGATTATTATTATTATTATTATCCACCTTTCACTACACCACACGCTGCACTTTAAGTGGGTTCAAGCAGTTGATGGGCAGCTCACAGCTGGAGCCTCAGAGATCCCCTCAGGCCGCCTGGGTGTAAGCAGGAGCGGAGACAGGACCCTGAACCTGTGCAATCGCATGTGGCTCCGAGCAGATCCAGTGATCAGATTTACACAGTCACTACACGTTACAGAAACCTCTGAAGTGCTTTGAGACTGTAAGTAATCCCAGAATTCTAAATTGATTGAATTAACCAAAGGAAAATCACAGAGACTATTTTCTTCAGGAAAGCTGCAGGAGCAGGACAGTGGAAGCATGTTTACATAACACAAGGTTTCAACATCATCATTGATACGATGTTGTTGTTGTTAGCTACACAATGGACGTTAAATCTGCTGTACTCAGACTGGTTTGAGACAAACTGCTGCAATTTTGATGAAGGCAGGACCCAATAAAGAATGTTGACAACTACGATATTGGTGACAGGAGAAAACTGTCTGACTCAAACAATGTTTTAGTGGAGCTGAATGCCAGATATCTCTAGGTCGATGTGGATGATTTTACATGATATAAATCTAAGGATAATTCTCAACAAAGGGAGAAGAGAGAATGGACAAGCTTCCCAGAACCAATCTTCAGGAAAGAGGGATATACTACAATCAACATGGATCGACACACGTTAACAAGTCGATTCCTACATCAAGACCACTCACTATATTGATCCGATCAACCCATTCCAGTGAGCTTTACTAACCCATTGCAAGCATTAATTTGATGAAATTTGTGGAGTCCTGTAGCTCAGTGGTTAGAGCACTCGCTTTGCAAGCGAGAGACCTGAGTTCAATTCCAGGCAGAGGGCGAAACCTTGGGCAAGTTTCCTTACTCCACACAGAGCCTAATAATAATCCTCCAAAAACCAAAAACAATAATAGATTGGTCATTTTCAATCTACGACTGTTTGTGGGACATTGCTGTGCGCAATTGGCTGCCGCGTTCGCCCACAAATATACAGTCAATTCACTTTACAGTATATTCTGTGAAGCGCTTTGGGACGTCCTCCCGACGTGAAAAGCGCTATATCAAATGCAAGGATTATTATATATAATTTTGATTATGTATAATCTTGCTAATCGTTTATTAAATTTTACTACTTAAAACAAAATTTATTTGTGTCAGTCATACACAAATACTGCAGGGTCACAAATTGAAATAACCCTTACAAGACATTGAAATAAAGCACTGTATTAAATATAAGGATGATGTTATCTGAAATAATTTTGACAATCAAGGAATTACTGAAAAAGATGGAAGCGTACTTAAACTGTGCTGAGTGACAAGAAACTCAGAACCGAGGGAACCATTTAATGTGTGTGTAGCACTGCTCTCAAAGTCCAGCACTTTAGGGCACTCTGCGATGTGAAAGGCACTATATAAACGCAATATTATTGTTGAAAAGCTTGAATATCAACATCTAAATTCCCAAACAGCAATCAGAGGCAGTTATACGTGAAGCTTGACAATTACAGCCACACTGGAATGTCACTTTTATCCCAATCACAAGGAACATAGTCACTGCTCAATGGTGACTCGAGAACAACCAGGGATACAAGATTCTTCAGTCACGGTACAAAGCCTTTTTAATACCGTAGCCAGTAGCAGTCTTTACTGTCCCAACCACAGCACTGCCAGCAGCTGAGAGTCCAGCCGCTCCTTCAAGGGAGGGTGAAAGAAAAAAAGTCGACTTTTTAGTGATAATTTATGAATTACAATAAAGTTAACATTTTCCCTCAACTCATTTCTAAACTTTACTGCCCAAAACAACAAAATTATATTTGTATAGATGAGGGGTGTGGGTTCAAGCCCCATATCGAGACTCTCAAGTTGTGTCTAGGCTTAGGCTCTTGTTCAGGACTGCGGGGTTGGGGCGGGGGACACTACATGATGATCCATGACAGACAGACAAACACAATCACTACATTGGTTTTTGATCGGCCGAGTCTTTGCCACATGCGAAAACCAATAACCGTGTTAAGAGTCTCCAAACCAACCAGAATTCCATGCATCACATGGAATTCTACACATGGAAATCCCAGAGATAGATCATTGGGATGGAATGCGCTCTCTCCCTGGAGGGAAGCATCCTGCTTACCTAATTCCAGAAAGTATTAGGCGCAGGTTGGCAAGAGCCAAGGATTGGGGACCCGAGAGTTTGCGTTGGAATAACTGTTGGGAGTCTAACCAGCTAACACCGCATAGCTTGTCATTGATATCGCTGTCTGGCAAGCTTTCTCGCTGCTTGTACAGCTAGGGCCACCCTACCGGTAGGGCTTTGGCTTGCAGGATTAACAGGAGCTGAGTGGGATTATTCGCTGCCCTCAATGACTGGTATGCCTTTCCAAATCCTGTCGATGAACAAGGCTGGCTGTCATCAGCAGTGCCCTAGAGTACTGCAGACCCACCTTGCTCAGGAATTTGACCGACACAGAGCCCTGGCATTCCATTGCCAAACAAATCATCTTGGAGCCAGTTCAGTTTCATGGAGACCCCACTTAACTCCCCTCCCAAGGAGGATAGAATCATAGAATATTATAGCACAGAAGGAGGCCATTCGGCCCATCATGCCTGTGCCGACTCTTTGAAGAGCTGCCCATCAGTCCCACTCTTACCCCATACCCCTTCAAATTTTTCCTTTTCAAGTACCTATCTAATTCCCTTTTGAAAGGTGTTATTGAATCTGTTTCCACCACCCGTTCAGACAGGGCATTCCAGACCGTAACAACTCTCTGTGTAAAAAAAATGATACTCATCTCCCCTCTGGTTCTTCTGCCAATTATCTTAAATCTGTGTCTTCTGGTTACCAACCCAGGCAGGTGCCGTCATAGAATCATACAGCACAGAAGGAGGCCATTCAGGCCATCGTGCCCATGCCTGGCTCTTGAAAGGAGCTATGCAAATTATTCCCACTCCCCCGCACTCTCCCCTTAGCCTTGTAAGTTTGTCCTCCCCAAATATCTATCCACTTCTCTTTTGAAAGTTATCGAATCTGCTTTCACCACCCTTTCAGGCAATGCATTCCATATCCAAACAACTCGTTGTGTGAAAAAAATTTGCACTACCTTCATCAAAATTTTGTAGCTTCTCTAGTCGAGGCTCCTGATTGACTCCCGTCAGCGCCTCCACACCTCAGACACCGACAACATCACCATCCATGGTTGCACACTCCACCTTGCTAAGCCAGTCTAGAACCTTGGCATCTTGTTTGACCCTCAACTATCTTTTCTACCCCACATCCATGCCATGACCCGCTCTGCCTTCCCCCACCTCTACATCATCGCCCGGCTCTGCCACTGTCTCACACAGCAGGCCCCCGAGACTCTCATACACGCATTCATTACATCCAGGTTTGACTATACAAACTCACTGCTTGTCAGCCTCTCCAACTCCTCCCTTCATAGGCTGCAGATCATCCAAAACTCTGCGGCCCATGTCCTCTCCTGCACCAGGCTGAGTAACCCTATCACCCCCATCCTCGCCCAAATCCACTGGCTTCCCATCACACAGAGGATACAGTTCAAGATCCTGGTCCTCACCTTCAAAGCCCTCCATGGTTTTGCTCCCCCCTACCTCTGCGACCTCCTAACAGCCTACCATCCAGCCAGCTCCCTCCGCTCAGCAAGTTCCGGCCTGCTTCACATCCCCCGCCTCACTCGCCCCATCATTGGTAGGTGGGCCTTCTGCCACTCTGCCCCCACCTGCTGGAACTCCATCCCATAATCCCTCTGCCTCACCAGCTCCCTTGCCTCTTTCAAGACACATTTCAAGACCCTCCTCTTCGACCATGCTTTCGATCACCCTGCTTCCATCCCTGACCTTCCTGACCCCGACCCCCAGCTCAGATCCAAAACTCTGGAAGGTCTCAGAACTGAACAATTAAGCAGTTTAAATTGTTTACCTTCTTGTGCTAATGGCAGAGATCAGTCTACTCAGCCTATTGTTTTAGTCAGTGGCTCTTGATAATAATAATCCTTGCATTTGATATAGCACCTTCGAGACATCTCAAAGCAGTTCACAGAATATATTGAGAAGTGAATTGACTCTATATTTTGTGGGTGAAACGCTTTTGTTCAAGGGATTATTACCCCTCAGAAAAGCAATTCGCCAAACGAGTAACAACGAGGTTCCTACTTACTGCTAGGTAAACAGCGGCGTATGAAGTAAGGAAACTTGCCCAACGTTTTGCATTCCGTGAACTGAACCCAGAACCTCTTGAGAGTCACCACTGATCCTCTGTGAGAAACACCTGATAATAATATTTGCATTTGATACAGCAACTTATCACGTCTTCGAGACGTATCATAGCGTTTCACAGAATATACTGTAAAGTAAATTGACTGTATATTTTACTTGCCAAACGCGGCAGCCAATTGCGCACAGCAGCGTCCCACAAACGGTTGTGGATGAAGTGACCAGATTGTTTACCGCTCCACTCTAGCCTCGGCCAAGTCGTCCTTCTACTCCAGGATAATCCTGGAGGCGAAGAACAACCCCAGGCTACTGTTTTCCACCACAACCCGACTCCTCCGTCCCCCCCGCCACCCCGCGCAGGTCATCTCCTCCAACCTTCACTGCGAGGAGATGCTGGATTTCCTTGAATCCAAGATCAAGGGAATCCGCTCCGCGGTCACTTCCCCTCCAACTTCCACCCACCACCCACCCCTTCCCTCCCACACTCCGACTCCTACCCATCCTCCCCTACACACCTTCGTACCCGTTTCCCCACCCTCTGTCACTGAACTCATCCTATCCCTAAAACCAACCACCTGCTCCCTTGACCCCATCCCCACTCCACTCCTTATCTCCCAGCTCCACTTTCTTGCCCCACATATCACTGACATCATCAACCTGTCCCTCTCCTCTGGCTCTGTCCCCATTCCATTAAAAACTGCCATCATCACGCCCACCCTGAAAAAACCCTCCCTTGATGCGTCGCAGCTATCAAGCTACCGGCCCATCTCCAACCTCCCCTTTCTCTCCAAGGTCTTGGAAAGAGTTATCGCCTCCCAACTGCGCTCTTTCCTTTCCACCCATTCTCTTTTCGAACCCCTTCAGTCAGGTTTCCGTGCTGCCCATAGCACAGAAACTGCCCTGGTCAAGGTCACCAATGATATCCTGACCATCTGTGACCAGGGCTCCCTCTGTCTCCTCGTCCTATCGGCAGCATTCGATACGGTCGACCACGCTATCCTACTCCACCGCTTGTCCTCCCACCTCAACCTTCAAGGCACTGTCCTTGAATGGTTTAGGTCGTACCTTTCTCACCGTCTTCATTTTGTCTCGACGAATGGCTTCTCCTCCACCCCCCGCACTGTCTCATGTGGTGTCCCTCAGGGCTCTGTCCTCGGTCCCCTCCTCTTCACCCTCTATATGCTCCCCCTGTGGTGACATCATCCGCAGACATGGAGTTAACTTCCACATGTATGCGGATGACACCCAACTCTACCTTTCCTCCTCTACTCTCAACTCCACGACCACCGATGTCCTGACAGCTGTCTGTCCGACATCGAGTCCTGGACGAGAGACAACTTTCTTCAGCTCAACGTGCGAAAAACCGAGGCCCTCCTGATTGGCTCACGTCAGCGCCTCCGCACCTCAGGCGCTGACACCATCAGCATCCAAGGCTGCACTCTCCACCTCTCAAAGCCAGTCAGGAACCTCGGCGTTTTGTTCGACCCTGAGCTGTCCTTTCTCCCTCACATCCGCACCACAACTGGCACCGCCTTCCATCACCTCCGGAACATCGCCAGACTACGGCACTACCTCACCCCTCACGCGGCTGAAACCCTGGTTCACGCCTTTGTCACCTCAAGGCTGGACTATGGGAACTCTCTCCTCGCCGGCCTTCCCGCCACCTCCCTCCACACTGCAGGTCATTCAGAACTCTGCAGCTCGTGTACTGTCCCGCACCAGGCTTCGCGACCACATCACTCCCACCCTCGCTCGCCTCCACTGGCTCCCCATCCCCAGAGGATTGATTTCAAGATCCTCATCCTCACCTACAAGGCCATTCACGGCCTTGCTCCCTCCTACCTCTCCAACCTACTATCCCCCTACCTACCTGCCCGTACCCTCCGTTCCTCTGGCTCCGGTCTGCTCCACGTCCCCCGCCCCAACCGCCCTACCATCGGTGGTCGGGCCTTCAGCCTCTCAGCCCCCAGGCTCTGGAACTCCATCCCCCAGTGCCTTCGCCGCTTCCTCCCTTTCCTCCTTCAAGGCCGGTCTCAAAACCTTTCTCTTTGACCGAGCCTTCAGCTCCCCTCTCGACTCTCTTCCCCCTCCTCGCTCCCTCCCTTCCCTCCCCTCACCCTGACCATTTCCCCCTCCTCGCTCCCTCCCTTCCCTCCCCTCACCCTGACCATTTCCCCCCTCCTCGCTCCTTCCCCTCACCCTGACCATTTCCCCCTGCTCGGGTCATGACTCAACTGTGCAGCGCCTTGGGACGTCCTCCTGACGTGAAAGGCGCTTTATAAATGGAATCTTGTTGTTGTTGTTGTTGTTGTTATTTTTTTTAAACAGGGATTATTAAACCCGGAAAGGTGATTCACCAATCAATGAACAACCAGGTTCCTACTTACTGTTAGGCAAACACGGGCGTATCGACTATGGAAACTGGCCCAACGTTTCGCATTCCGGGAATCGAACCTAAGTTCTCTCGCTTGCGAGGCGAGTGCTCTACCCACTGAGCTACAGGACTCCACAGCTCTGACAGCCCAGCTCTAGAATAGCCTATGTATTCCATACAACACTCTGTTGAGATGCTAAAGAATATGCCTTGAGCAGCGATCTTCTTCTGCAAGAAACTTAGTGAACAATTCTCTGGGGAAGGGTTGGCGTGGGCGACTGTAATTAGCCACCTCCCCCCACTACCATAGTGAGTTTGTTACTAGGCCTCAATTAAGAAATACCTCGTCGCTACACTAGGAAGATGGGGTTGTTGTGCTGGAAGGATGAGATAAGATGGGGCAATGGGCTTCTTACCTGCCGCCAAACCACTTGCTGCTTTTCCTCCTGCGTTGGCTGCTAAGGTTCCTGCCCCAATTCCAGCAGCACTGAGCCCAAAGGAACACCCACCACTCCAGCAACTGTGAAAGAGAGAGAGAGAGACAGACAGAAAATGGATAGACTGGAACAATAATCAAAAATAACTCTTAGATTTGATAGAGAGCCTTTATACCAGGACATCTCAGGTACTTAACAGGATATACTGTAAAGTGCAGTGACTGTGCTTTGTAGGTAAACACGAAAGCCATGAGATCTTTAACGTCCACCTGAACAGTCCTCCCCAAGCACTGCCCTGGAGTGCAGATCCCCTCACCCCCATTTACCTTCATTTTCCTCAATTCCAGTTTGGCCTTCTGGAAATCCTCCACAACAGTCACAGCACTGAGGCCCGGGGCACCACACCTTTACTAGTTTTACAGGGCTATTTCTTTTTTGGGGGTGGGGGCAGTTTGGAGGTTCTTTCAGGGGCTGCTTTGTGCAGAGGTTACGGGGGCCATCACAGGCTTCACGATTTCCTGTTGTCCCAACTTAACGGTAATGGAAACATGTCTCTGGCTCTAATGTGCATATGTAGTGTCTGTTGGGAGTGTAGGAGTAACGTTGACATCAGACTTAGCAACTCCATGTAATGGGATCGGATGATTGTCTTTATAATATAATACAAATTTGCATTTATATACCACCTTTCACATCAGGAGGACATCCCAAGGCGCTGTAGTGTTGAGGGGTTGCCACCGAGGTGCGGGTTGGTTGGTGGGGGTCAGAGGAGGGGGCAACAAGGAATGTGTTCAGACGGCCCTTAAAGGAGGTGAGGGAAGGGGTGAGGCTGAGGGACTGCGAGATGGAGTTCCAGAGAGTGGGGCAGACACGCTGACTGCTGATGGTGGGGTGCGTGGGGATGTGAAGCAGGCCGGTACCTGCTGAGCGGAGGGAGCGACCAGGTTAGTACTGTTTGTTGTCGAGTGAAACGCTTGAATATCAACATCTAAATTCCCAAACAGCAATCAGAGGCAGTTATAGGTGAAGCTTGACATTTACAGCCACACTGGAATGTCACTTTTATCCCAATCACAAGGAACAGAGTCACTGCTCAATGGTGACTCGAGAACAACCAGGAATACAAGTTACATCTCAGTCTCTGTGCTGTATTCGTTGTGGAGTCCTGTAGCTCAGTGGTTAGAGCACTCGCTTTGCAAGCGAGAGACCTGAGTTCAATTCCAGACAGAGGGCGAAACCTCGGGCAAGTTTCCTTACTCCACACAGAGCCTAATAATAATCGCTCCAAAACCCAAACAATAATAAATTGGTCATTTTCAATCTACGACTGTTTGTGGGACATTGCTGTGCGCAATTGGCTGCCGCGTTCGCCCACAAATATACAGTCAATTCACGTTACAGTGTGTTCTGTGAAGCGCTTTGGGACGTCCTCCTGACGTGAAAAGCGCTATATCAAATGCAAGGATTATTATTATTATTATTATTATTATTACAACGATTTAAGATTCTTCACTCACTGTCAAAAGCCTTTTTAATACCGTAGCCAGTCGCAGCCCCTACTGTCCCGACCACAGCACTGCCAGCAGCTGAGAGTCCAGCCGCTCCTTCAGGGAGAAAAAGAAGAAAAAAAGTTGATTCATTACTGATCATCGAGTATTACAGCACAGAAAGAGGCCATTCAGCCCATCAAGCCTGTGCCGACTCTTTGAAGAGCTGCCCATCAGTCCCACTCTATCCCTGCAAATCTTTCCATTTCAAATAACTATCTAATTCAATTTCGAAAGTTGTTATTGAATCCGTTTCCACCACACTTTCAGGCAGGGCATTACAGACCGTAACAACTCTGTGTAAAAAAATTTCTCCCCCTCTGCTTTCTTTCCCAATTATCTTAAATCTATGTGCCCTGGTACTTATCCACCGGCCAGTGGAAACAGTTTCTCCCTATCTACTGTAACCAAACCCCTCATAATTGTGAACATCTCTATCAAATCTCCCCTTAACCTTCTCTGTTCCAAGTAGAACAATTCCAGCTTCTGTCATCTCTCCACATAACTAAAGTCCCTCATCCCTGGTACCATTCTGGTAAATCTACTCTGCACCCTCTCCAAGGCCTTGATATCCTTCCTAAAGTGTACTCCCCAGAACTGGACATAATACTCCAGCTGAGACCTAACCAGTGACTTACAAAGGATAGCAAAATATCCTCGCTTTTGTATTCTATGCCTCTAGTTATAATGGAGTCCTGTAGCTTAGTGAATAGAGCACTCGCCTCACAAGCGAGAGACCTGGGTTAGATTCCTGGCAGGGCGAAATGTTGGGCAAACTTCCTTACTCCACACGCCTCTCACTTTTAATAATTCCTTCAAAAATTTTTTAAAAATTGTTCACTTCAATCCACGAGTGTTTGTGGGACGCTGCTGTGCACAATTGGCTGCCGTGTGTTGTCCACTAAATAAAGTCAATTCACTTTACAGTCTATTCTGTGAAATGCTTTGAGACGTCTAGAAGATGTGATGTATATCAAATGTAAGAATTACTATTATTATAAAGCCAAGGATCCCATATAGTTTTTTATGTGAAGCCCCAAGTCTCTCTGCTCCTGTACGCCATTTAAAACTCCTCTCTCCTCAAAACAGTCCCGTTGACTTCGTTCCTCCGGGTCTGGCCTCCTCCTCGTCCCCCGAGTCCTCCGCTCCACCCTCGGCGGCCGTGCCTTCAGCCACTATGCCCCGAGGCTCTGGAACTCCCTTCCTCACTGCCTTCGTCTCGTTCCCTCCATTCCCATTTTCAGGTCTCTGCTGAAGACCTTTCGTTTCGACCGCACCTTTGGTCACCTTCCCCCCACTCACCCTGGCCCCTCCCCCTGCCCACCTGGCCCCTTACCCTGGCTTTTCCCCCTCCACCCTCCCGTCTCCCCCTCCCCCTGGCTCCTTCCCCTCCCCTGGCTTGGTCCCGGGATCCGTTACTGTAAAGCGCTCTGAGACGCTGTCCGGCGTGGAGGGCGCTATATAAATCCAAGTTGTTGTTGTTGCATTATTTATTCTATATTGCCTCTCCTCATTCTTCCACCCAAAACACATCACCTCACACTTCTCTGCAGTGTTCAGGTGTCTTGTACAGGTCCCTCCTTCCCCAGAACTGGTACCAAAGCCCCAGGAATCTGAAGCCCTCTGTCCTGCACCATTTCCCGTGCCACTCACTAACCTGCTTTATCTTGCTGTTCCTGTTCACACCAGCACGTGGCACTGGGAGTAATCCAGAGATTATACCTTTGAGGTTCTGCTCTTTAGTTTCGTCCTGAGCTCCTGAAACTCTGTCTGTAGGAGCTCAACCCTTTTCATTTCCACAATATTGGTTACAACATGGAACACGACTTCTGGCTGTTCCCCTCCCAACACAGAAAGTTCCACACCCGCTCCGCATCCTCCACCCTGGCACCAGGGAGGCAACACACCATGTGAGGCAACACACCATGTGAGACAACACACCATGTGAGACTCATAACTACAGCTGCAGAAACTCCTGTCTATCCCCCTAACTGTTGAATCCCCAATGACAATAGCATTGCTCCACTTCCCTGTGGAGTTGTTTGCCCCACTCTGCCGTGGACTTGCCTAAGATTGCCCTCCCCCGAGGGGTCGTCACCCTCACAGTATTCAGCACAGAAATCCTGTTTGTGAGTGCCACACTCCCGGGGGATCTCTGCACTGCCTGTCTCTGCTTCCGACCAATGCCGGGTGGTCACCCACTCACTCTCCTCCTGAACTCCCTGTGGCCGTGGGGTGATCACCTCCTGAAACGTACGATCCATAAAGGCTTCAGCTTCCCGTATGCACTGCAGTGACACCAGCCTCTCCTCAAATTCAGAAACCCTGAGCTCAAGCTCGAGCAGCCGGAGACACTTTCTGCACACGTGGTTGTCCAGTACAAGCGAAGGACAGTCACTAGTTGGTCATTTGACACCCAACAAGCAGAAGCTGCTGCCCTCTCTGCAAACCAATCACAGTGGATTCCAGGCACTGGATGTACAAACACAGGACCATGATTCCACACTTGGATACAATCACTACACTTGACAGCAATTCCCTGTGAAGCACTTTGAGACGGGCGCAGGATCAAATGCAATAATTTATCTCAAACAGAACGTAAGCTGCCAACTCCATTTGCGCGATGCTGCCCTGAAACAGAGGGCTTCACTGATGAAGTTTGCTAACCCTGGCTTTCAATAATCCTTACATTTGATATCAACCCTTCAACATCTTAAAGCTCTTCACAGGATTTACTGTAAAGTGTAGTGACTGTCTATTTTGTAGATGGATTCAATATTCCAAATAAAACAGGACAATATAATCTCTTTTTAATGCTTTACTGTGAGTTTCACTTGAGTTTTCTGGAGATGGTTGTATGTAATCGGCAACACAATGCGGTTTGACAACATGGCTTTTAACTGCCCTCAACTCCATCCGTCCTGTGCTCAAACACTTAGTGTCAGGGCCGTGCACTGGGCTGAGGGAAGGTCTCAGAACTGCACAATTAAGCAGCTTAACTTGTTTACCTTTTTATGCTAACGGCAGAGATCAGTCTACTCAGCCTATTCTTTTAGTCAGTGCCTCCTGAGAATAACAGTAATAATCCTTGCATTTGATATAGCGCCTTACCACATCTGAGTCATGTCAAAGCGCTTCAGAGAATACACTGTAAAGTGAGTTGGCTGTATATTTTGTTGGCAAAACACAGCAGGAAATTGACACAGCAGTGTCCTACAAACAGTCGCGGATTAAGTGATCAAATTTTTATAATTTTTTAAGGTGATTATTACCCCCGCAAAGGCGATCGCCAATCAAAGAACAGCCAGGTTCCTACTTACTGATAGGTAACCAGAGGAGTGTGGAGTGAGGAAACCGGCCCAACGTTTTGCCTTCTGTGAATCTAAACAAGGTCCTTTCGCTTGCGAGGCGAGTGCTCTAACCACTGAGCTACAGGACTCCACAGCTCTGACAGCCCAGCTCTAGAATAGCCTATGTATTCCATACAACACTCTGTTGAGATGCTAAAGAATATGCCTTGAGCAGCGATCTTCTTCTGCAAGAAACTTAGTGAACAATTCTCTGGGGAAGGGTTGGCGTGGGCGACTGTAATTAGCCACCTCCCCCCCACTACCATAGTGAGTTTGTTACTAGGCCTCAATTAAGAAATACCTCGTCGCTACACTAGGAAGATGGGGTTGTTGTGCTGGAAGGATGAGATAAGATGGGGCAATGGGCTTCTTACCTGCCGCCAAACCACTTGCTGCTTTTCCTCCTGCGTTGGCTGCTAAGGTTCCTGCCCCAATTCCAGCAGCACTGAGCCCCAAAGGAACACCCACCACTCCAGCAACTGTGAAAGAGAGAGAGAGAGACAGACAGAAAATGGATAGACTGGAACAATAATCAAAAATAACTCTTAGATTTGATAGAGAGCCTTTATACCAGGACATCTCAGGTACTTAACAGGATATACTGTAAAGTGCAGTGACTGTGCTTTGTAGGTAAACACGAAAGCCATGAGATCTTTAACGTCCACCTGAACAGTCCTCCCCAAGCACTGCCCTGGAGTGCAGATCCCCTCACCCCCATTTACCTTCATTTTCCTCAATTCCAGTTTGGCCTTCTGGAAATCCTCCACAACAGTCACAGCACTGAGGCCCGGGGCACCACACCTTTACTAGTTTTACAGGGCTATTTCTTTTTTGGGGGTGGGGGCAGTTTGGAGGTTCTTTCAGGGGCTGCTTTGTGCAGAGGTTACGGGGGCCATCACAGGCTTCACGATTTCCTGTTGTCCCAACTTAACGGTAATGGAAACATGTCTCTGGCTCTAATGTGCATATGTAGTGTCTGTTGGGAGTGTAGGAGTAACGTTGACATCAGACTTAGCAACTCCATGTAATGGGATCGGATGATTGTCTTTATAATATAATACAAATTTGCATTTATATACCACCTTTCACATCAGGAGGACATCCCAAGGCGCTGTAGTGTTGAGGGGTTGCCACCGAGGTGCGGGTTGGTTGGTGGGGGTCAGAGGAGGGGGCAACAAGGAATGTGTTCAGACGGCCCTTAAAGGAGGTGAGGGAAGGGGTGAGGCTGAGGGACTGCGAGATGGAGTTCCAGAGAGTGGGGCAGACACGCTGACTGCTGATGGTGGGGTGCGTGGGGATGTGAAGCAGGCCGGTACCTGCTGAGCGGAGGGAGCGACCAGGTTAGTACTGTTTGTTGTCGAGTGAAAAGCTTGAATATCAACATCTAAATTCCCAAACAGCAATCAGAGGCAGTTATAGGTGAAGCTTGACATTTACAGCCACACTGGAATGTCACTTTTATCCCAATCACAAGGAACAGAGTCACTGCTCAATGGTGACTCGAGAACAACCAGGAATACAAGTTACATCTCAGTCTCTGTGCTGTATTCGTTGTGGAGTCCTGTAGCTCAGTGGTTAGAGCACTCGCTTTGCAAGCGAGAGACCTGAGTTCAATTCCAGACAGAGGGCGAAACCTCGGGCAAGTTTCCTTACTCCACACAGAGCCTAATAATAATCGCTCCAAAACCCAAACAATAATAAATTGGTCATTTTCAATCTACGACTGTTTGTGGGACATTGCTGTGCGCAATTGGCTGCCGCGTTCGCCCACAAATATACAGTCAATTCACGTTACAGTGTGTTCTGTGAAGCGCTTTGGGACGTCCTCCTGACGTGAAAAGCGCTATATCAAATGCAAGGATTATTATTATTATTATTATTATTATTACAACGATTTAAGATTCTTCACTCACTGTCAAAAGCCTTTTTAATACCGTAGCCAGTCGCAGCCCCTACTGTCCCGACCACAGCACTGCCAGCAGCTGAGAGTCCAGCCGCTCCTTCAGGGAGAAAAAGAAGAAAAAAAGTTGATTCATTACTGATCATCGAGTATTACAGCACAGAAAGAGGCCATTCAGCCCATCAAGCCTGTGCCGACTCTTTGAAGAGCTGCCCATCAGTCCCACTCTATCCCTGCAAATCTTTCCATTTCAAATAACTATCTAATTCAATTTCGAAAGTTGTTATTGAATCCGTTTCCACCACACTTTCAGGCAGGGCATTACAGACCGTAACAACTCTGTGTAAAAAAATTTCTCCCCCTCTGCTTTTTTTCCCAATTATCTTAAATCTATGTGCCCTGGTACTTATCCACCGGCCAGTGGAAACAGTTTCTCCCTATCTACTGTAACCAAACCCCTCATAATTGTGAACATCTCTATCAAATCTCCCCTTAACCTTCTCTGTTCCAAGTAGAACAATTCCAGCTTCTGTCATCTCTCCACATAACTAAAGTCCCTCATCCCTGGTACCATTCTGGTAAATCTACTCTGCACCCTCTCCAAGGCCTTGATATCCTTCCTAAAGTGTACTCCCCAGAACTGGACATAATACTCCAGCTGAGACCTAACCAGTGACTTACAAAGGATAGCAAAATATCCTCGCTTTTGTATTCTATGCCTCTAGTTATAATGGAGTCCTGTAGCTTAGTGAATAGAGCACTCGCCTCACAAGCGAGAGACCTGGGTTAGATTCCTGGCAGGGCGAAATGTTGGGCAAACTTCCTTACTCCACACGCCTCTCACTTTTAATAATTCCTTCAAAAATTTTTTAAAAATTGTTCACTTCAATCCACGAGTGTTTGTGGGACGCTGCTGTGCACAATTGGCTGCCGTGTGTTGTCCACTAAATAAAGTCAATTCACTTTACAGTCTATTCTGTGAAATGCTTTGAGACGTCTAGAAGATGTGATGTATATCAAATGTAAGAATTACTATTATTATAAAGCCAAGGATCCCATATAGTTTTTTATGTGAAGCCCCAAGTCTCTCTGCTCCTGTACGCCATTTAAAACTCCTCTCTCCTCAAAACAGTCCCGTTGACTTCGTTCCTCCGGGTCTGGCCTCCTCCTCGTCCCCCGAGTCCTCCGCTCCACCCTCGGCGGCCGTGCCTTCAGCCACTATGCCCCGAGGCTCTGGAACTCCCTTCCTCACTGCCTTCGTCTCGTTCCCTCCATTCCCATTTTCAGGTCTCTGCTGAAGACCTTTCGTTTCGACCGCACCTTTGGTCACCTTCCCCCCACTCACCCTGGCCCCTCCCCCTGCCCACCTGGCCCCTTACCCTGGCTTTTCCCCCTCCACCCTCCCGTCTCCCCCTCCCCCTGGCTCCTTCCCCTCCCCTGGCTTGGTCCCGGGATCCGTTACTGTAAAGCGCTCTGAGACGCTGTCCGGCGTGGAGGGCGCTATATAAATCCAAGTTGTTGTTGTTGCATTATTTATTCTATATTGCCTCTCCTCATTCTTCCACCCAAAACACATCACCTCACACTTCTCTGCAGTGTTCAGGTGTCTTGTACAGGTCCCTCCTTCCCCAGAACTGGTACCAAAGCCCCAGGAATCTGAAGCCCTCTGTCCTGCACCATTTCCCGTGCCACTCACTAACCTGCTTTATCTTGCTGTTCCTGTTCACACCAGCACGTGGCACTGGGAGTAATCCAGAGATTATACCTTTGAGGTTCTGCTCTTTAGTTTCGTCCTGAGCTCCTGAAACTCTGTCTGTAGGAGCTCAACCCTTTTCATTTCCACAATATTGGTTACAACATGGAACACGACTTCTGGCTGTTCCCCTCCCAACACAGAAAGTTCCACACCCGCTCCGCATCCTCCACCCTGGCACCAGGGAGGCAACACACCATGTGAGGCAACACACCATGTGAGACAACACACCATGTGAGACTCATAACTACAGCTGCAGAAACTCCTGTCTATCCCCCTAACTGTTGAATCCCCAATGACAATAGCATTGCTCCACTTCCCTGTGGAGTTGTTTGCCCCACTCTGCCGTGGACTTGCCTAAGATTGCCCTCCCCGAGGGGTCGTCACCCTCACAGTATTCAGCACAGAAATCCTGTTTGTGAGTGCCACACTCCCGGGGGATCTCTGCACTGCCTGTCTCTGCTTCCGACCAATGCCGGGTGGTCACCCACTCACTCTCCTCCTGAACTCCCTGTGGCCGTGGGGTGATCACCTCCTGAAACGTACGATCCATAAAGGCTTCAGCTTCCCGTATGCACTGCAGTGACACCAGCCTCTCCTCAAATTCAGAAACCCTGAGCTCAAGCTCGAGCAGCCGGAGACACTTTCTGCACACGTGGTTGTCCAGTACAAGCGAAGGACAGTCACTAGTTGGTCATTTGACACCCAACAAGCAGAAGCTGCTGCCCTCTCTGCAAACCAATCACAGTGGATTCCAGGCACTGGATGTACAAACACAGGACCATGATTCCACACTTGGATACAATCACTACACTTGACAGCAATTCCCTGTGAAGCACTTTGAGACGGGCGCAGGATCAAATGCAATAATTTATCTCAAACAGAACGTAAGCTGCCAACTCCATTTGCGCGATGCTGCCCTGAAACAGAGGGCTTCACTGATGAAGTTTGCTAACCCTGGCTTTCAATAATCCTTACATTTGATATCAACCCTTCAACATCTTAAAGCTCTTCACAGGATTTACTGTAAAGTGTAGTGACTGTCTATTTTGTAGATGGATTCAATATTCCAAATAAAACAGGACAATATAATCTCTTTTTAATGCTTTACTGTGAGTTTCACTTGAGTTTTCTGGAGATGGTTGTATGTAATCGGCAACACAATGCGGTTTGACAACATGGCTTTTAACTGCCTCAACTCCATCCGTCCTGTGCTCAAACACTTAGTGTCAGGGCCGTGCACTGGGCTGAGGGAAGGTCTCAGAACTGCACAATTAAGCAGCTTAACTTGTTTACCTTTTTATGCTAACGGCAGAGATCAGTCTACTCAGCCTATTCTTTTAGTCAGTGCCTCCTGAGAATAACAGTAATAATCCTTGCATTTGATATAGCGCCTTACCACATCTGAGTCATGTCAAAGCGCTTCAGAGAATACACTGTAAAGTGAGTTGGCTGTATATTTTGTTGGCAAAACACAGCAGGAAATTGACACAGCAGTGTCCTACAAACAGTCGCGGATTAAGTGATCAAATTTTTATAATTTTTTAAGGTGATTATTACCCCCGCAAAGGCGATCGCCAATCAAAGAACAGCCAGGTTCCTACTTACTGATAGGTAACCAGAGGAGTGTGGAGTGAGGAAACCGGCCCAACGTTTTGCCTTCTGTGAATCTAAACAAGGTCCTTTCGCTTGCGAGGCGAGTGCTCTAACCACTGAGCTACAGGACTCCACAGCTCTGACAGCCCAGCTCTAGAATAGCCTATGTATTCCATACAACACTCTGTTGAGATGCTAAAGAATATGCCTTGAGCAGCGATCTTCTTCTGCAAGAAACTTAGTGAACAATTCTCTGGGGAAGGGTTGGCGTGGGCGACTGTAATTAGCCACCTCCCCCCACTACCATAGTGAGTTTGTTACTAGGCCTCAATTAAGAAATACCTCGTCGCTACACTAGGAAGATGGGGTTGTTGTGCTGGAAGGATGAGATAAGATGGGGCAATGGGCTTCTTACCTGCCGCCAAACCACTTGCTGCTTTTCCTCCTGCGTTGGCTGCTAAGGTTCCTGCCCCAATTCCAGCAGCACTGAGCCCCAAAGGAACACCCACCACTCCAGCAACTGTGAAAGAGAGAGAGAGAGACAGACAGAAAATGGATAGACTGGAACAATAATCAAAAATAACTCTTAGATTTGATAGAGAGCCTTTATACCAGGACATCTCAGGTACTTAACAGGATATACTGTAAAGTGCAGTGACTGTGCTTTGTAGGTAAACACGAAAGCCATGAGATCTTTAACGTCCACCTGAACAGTCCTCCCCAAGCACTGCCCTGGAGTGCAGATCCCCTCACCCCCATTTACCTTCATTTTCCTCAATTCCAGTTTGGCCTTCTGGAAATCCTCCACAACAGTCACAGCACTGAGGCCCGGGGCACCACACCTTTACTAGTTTTACAGGGCTATTTCTTTTTTGGGGGTGGGGGCAGTTTGGAGGTTCTTTCAGGGGCTGCTTTGTGCAGAGGTTACGGGGGCCATCACAGGCTTCACGATTTCCTGTTGTCCCAACTTAACGGTAATGGAAACATGTCTCTGGCTCTAATGTGCATATGTAGTGTCTGTTGGGAGTGTAGGAGTAACGTTGACATCAGACTTAGCAACTCCATGTAATGGGATCGGATGATTGTCTTTATAATATAATACAAATTTGCATTTATATACCACCTTTCACATCAGGAGGACATCCCAAGGCGCTGTAGTGTTGAGGGGTTGCCACCGAGGTGCGGGTTGGTTGGTGGGGGTCAGAGGAGGGGGCAACAAGGAATGTGTTCAGACGGCCCTTAAAGGAGGTGAGGGAAGGGGTGAGGCTGAGGGACTGCGAGATGGAGTTCCAGAGAGTGGGGCAGACACGCTGACTGCTGATGGTGGGGTGCGTGGGGATGTGAAGCAGGCCGGTACCTGCTGAGCGGAGGGAGCGACCAGGTTAGTACTGTTTGTTGTCGAGTGAAAAGCTTGAATATCAACATCTAAATTCCCAAACAGCAATCAGAGGCAGTTATAGGTGAAGCTTGACATTTACAGCCACACTGGAATGTCACTTTTATCCCAATCACAAGGAACAGAGTCACTGCTCAATGGTGACTCGAGAACAACCAGGAATACAAGTTACATCTCAGTCTCTGTGCTGTATTCGTTGTGGAGTCCTGTAGCTCAGTGGTTAGAGCACTCGCTTTGCAAGCGAGAGACCTGAGTTCAATTCCAGGCAGAGGGCGAAACCTCGGGCAAGTTTCCTTACTCCACACAGAGCCTAATAATAATCGCTCCAAAACCCAAACAATAATAAATTGGTCATTTTCAATCTACGACTGTTTGTGGGACATTGCTGTGCGCAATTGGCTGCCGCGTTCGCCCACAAATATACAGTCAATTCACGTTACAGTGTGTTCTGTGAAGCGCTTTGGGACGTCCTCCTGACGTGAAAAGCGCTATATCAAATGCAAGGATTATTATTATTATTATTATTATTATTACAACGATTTAAGATTCTTCACTCACTGTCAAAAGCCTTTTTAATACCGTAGCCAGTCGCAGCCCCTACTGTCCCGACCACAGCACTGCCAGCAGCTGAGAGTCCAGCCGCTCCTTCAGGGAGAAAAAGAAGAAAAAAAGTTGATTCATTACTGATCATCGAGTATTACAGCACAGAAAGAGGCCATTCAGCCCATCAAGCCTGTGCCGACTCTTTGAAGAGCTGCCCATCAGTCCCACTCTATCCCTGCAAATCTTTCCATTTCAAATAACTATCTAATTCAATTTCGAAAGTTGTTATTGAATCCGTTTCCACCACACTTTCAGGCAGGGCATTACAGACCGTAACAACTCTGTGTAAAAAAATTTCTCCCCCTCTGCTTTTTTTCCCAATTATCTTAAATCTATGTGCCCTGGTACTTATCCACCGGCCAGTGGAAACAGTTTCTCCCTATCTACTGTAACCAAACCCCTCATAATTGTGAACATCTCTATCAAATCTCCCCTTAACCTTCTCTGTTCCAAGTAGAACAATTCCAGCTTCTGTCATCTCTCCACATAACTAAAGTCCCTCATCCCTGGTACCATTCTGGTAAATCTACTCTGCACCCTCTCCAAGGCCTTGATATCCTTCCTAAAGTGTACTCCCAGAACTGGACATAATACTCCAGCTGAGACCTAACCAGTGACTTACAAAGGATAGCAAAATATCCTCGCTTTTGTATTCTATGCCTCTAGTTATAATGGAGTCCTGTAGCTTAGTGAATAGAGCACTCGCCTCACAAGCGAGAGACCTGGGTTAGATTCCTGGCAGGGCGAAATGTTGGGCAAACTTCCTTACTCCACACGCCTCTCACTTTTAATAATTCCTTCAAAAATTTTTTAAAAATTGTTCACTTCAATCCACGAGTGTTTGTGGGACGCTGCTGTGCACAATTGGCTGCCGTGTGTTGTCCACTAAATAAAGTCAATTCACTTTACAGTCTATTCTGTGAAATGCTTTGAGACGTCTAGAAGATGTGATGTATATCAAATGTAAGAATTACTATTATTATAAAGCCAAGGATCCCATATAGTTTTTTATGTGAAGCCCCAAGTCTCTCTGCTCCTGTACGCCATTTAAAACTCCTCTCTCCTCAAAACAGTCCCGTTGACTTCGTTCCTCCGGGTCTGGCCTCCTCCTCGTCCCCCGAGTCCTCCGCTCCACCCTCGGCGGCCGTGCCTTCAGCCACTATGCCCCGAGGCTCTGGAACTCCCTTCCTCACTGCCTTCGTCTCGTTCCCTCCATTCCCATTTTCAGGTCTCTGCTGAAGACCTTTCGTTTCGACCGCACCTTTGGTCACCTTCCCCCCACTCACCCTGGCCCCTCCCCCTGCCCACCTGGCCCCTTACCCTGGCTTTTCCCCCTCCACCCTCCCGTCTCCCCCTCCCCCTGGCTCCTCCCCCTCCCCTGGCTTGGTCCCGGGATCCGTTACTGTAAAGCGCTCTGAGACGCTGTCCGGCGTGGAGGGCGCTATGTAAATCCAAGTTGTTGTTGTTGCATTATTTATTCTATATTGCCTCTCCTCATTCTTCCACCCAAAACACATCACCTCACACTTCTCTGCAGTGTTCAGGTGTCTTGTACAGGTCCCTCCTTCCCCAGAACTGGTACCAAAGCCCCAGGAATCTGAAGCCCTCTGTCCTGCACCATTTCCCGTGCCACTCACTAACCTGCTTTATCTTGCTGTTCCTGTTCACACCAGCACGTGGCACTGGGAGTAATCCAGAGATTATACCTTTGAGGTTCTGCTCTTCAGTTTCGTCCTGAGCTCCTGAAACTCTGTCTGTAGGAGCTCAACCCTTTTCATTTCCACAATATTGGTTACAACATGGAACACGACTTCTGGCTGTTCCCCTCCCAACACAGAAAGTTCCACACCCGCTCCGCATCCTCCACCCTGGCACCAGGGAGGCAACACACCATGTGAGGCAACACACCATGTGAGACAACACACCATGTGAGGCAACACACCATGTGAGACAACACACCATGTGAGACTCATAACTACAGCTGCAGAAACTCCTGTCTATCCCCCTAACTGTTGAATCCCCAATGACAATAGCATTGCTGCCCTTCCCTGTGGAGTTGTTTGCCCCACTCTGCCGTGGACTTGCCTAAGATTGCCCTCCCCCGAGGGGTCGTCACCCTCACAGTATTCAGCACAGAAATCCTGTTTGTGAGTGCCACACTCCCGGGGGATCTCTGCACTGCCTGTCTCTGCTTCCGACCAATGCCGGGTGGTCACCCACTCACTCTCCTCCTGAACTCCCTGTGGCCGTGGGGTGATCACCTCCTGAAACGTACGATCCATAAAGGCTTCAGCTTCCCGTATGCACTGCAGTGACACCAGCCTCTCCTCAAATTCAGAAACCCTGAGCTCAAGCTCGAGCAGCCGGAGACACTTTCTGCACACGTGGTTGTCCAGTACAAGCGAAGGACAGTCACTAGTTGGTCATTTGACACCCAACAAGCAGAAGCTGCTGCCCTCTCTGCAAACCAAACACAGTGGATTCCAGGCACTGGATGTACAAACACAGGACCATGATTCCACACTTGGATACAATCACTACACTTGACAGCAATTCCCTGTGAAGCACTTTGAGACGGGCGCAGGATCAAATGCAATAATTTATCTCAAACAGAACGTAAGCTGCCAACTCCATTTGCGCGATGCTGCCCTGAAACAGAGGGCTTCACTGATGAAGTTTGCTAACCCTGGCTTTCAATAATCCTTACATTTGATATCAACCCTTCAACATCTTAAAGCTCTTCACAGGATTTACTGTAAAGTGTAGTGACTGTCTATTTTGTAGATGGATTCAATATTCCAAATAAAACAGGACAATATAATCTCTTTTTAATGCTTTACTGTGAGTTTCACTTGAGTTTTCTGGAGATGGTTGTATGTAATCGGCAACACAATGCGGTTTGACAACATGGCTTTTAACTGTCCTCAACTCCATCCGTCCTGTGCTCAAACACTTAGTGTCAGGGCCGTGCACTGGGCTGAGGGAAGGTCTCAGAACTGCACAATTAAGCAGCTTAACTTGTTTACCTTTTTATGCTAACGGCAGAGATCAGTCTACTCAGCCTATTCTTTTAGTCAGTGCCTCCTGAGAATAATCCTTGCGTTTGATATAGCACCTTATCACGTCTTTGAGATGTCTCAAAGCGCTTCACAGATTATACTGTAAAATTAATTGACTATATTTTGTTGACAAAAAGCAGCAACGGCAGCGAATTGTACTCAGCAATTGTACTCATTGTACTCCAGTCGTGGATCAACAACAACAACAACAACAAGATTGCATTTATAGAGCGCCTTTCACGTCGGGAGGATGTCCCAAGGCGCTGGACAGTTGGGTCGGGACCCGAGTAGGGGGGGAATGGTCAGGGTGAGGGAAGGGAAGGGAGGGAGGGAGCGAGGAGGGATAGAAAGTCGAGAGGCGAGGTGAAGGTACGGTTGAAGAGAACTGACCAAATAATAATTATTTTTTTAAGGGATTATTACCCCTGCAAAAACAATTCTCCAATCAATAAACAACCAGGTTCCTACTTACTGATAGGTAAACACAGGCGTGAGGAGTATGGAAACCGGTCCAACATTTCGCCTTCCGTGAATCGAACCCAGGTCCTCTCGCTTGCAAAGTAAGTGCTCTAACCACTGAGCTACAGGACTCCACAGCTCTGACAGCCCAGCTCTAGAATAGCCTATGTATTCCATACAACACTCTGTTGAGATGCTAAAGAATATGCCTTGAGCAGCGATCTTCTTCTGCAAGAAACTTAGTGAACAATTCTCTGGGGAAGGGTTGGCGTGGGCGACTGTAATTAGCCACCTCCCCCCCACTACCATAGTGAGTTTGTTACTAGGCCTCAATTAAGAAATACCTCGTCGCTACACTAGGAAGATGGGGTTGTTGTGCTGGAAGGATGAGATAAGATTGGCAATGGGCTTCTTACCTGCCGCCAAACCACTTGCTGCTATTCCTCCTGCGTTGGCTGCTAAGGTTCCTGCCCCAATTCCAGCAGCACTGAGCCCCAAAGGAACACCCACCACTCCAGCAACTGTGAGAGAGAGCGAGAGAGACAGACAAGGCTTGTAAAAGGGATAGACTGGGACAATAATCAATAATCAAGGGATAGATTGGGACAATCCATCAATAATCAATCGAGTGCAGCTCCCCTCACCCCCATTTACCTTAACTTTCCTCAATTGCAGTTTGGCCATCTGGAAACCCTCCACCACTGTCACAGCACTCAGGCCCGGGGCACCACACCGTTACTAGTTATTTTTACAGGTTTTTTTTTGGGGGGGCGGCTGTTTGGGGGTTCTTTTCAGGGGCTGCTTTGTGCGGGGGTTGGGTGGGCCATCACAGGCTTCACGATTTCCTGTTGTCCCAGCTTAACGGTAATGGAAACATGTCTCTGGCTCTAATGTGCATATGTAGCGTCTGTTGGGAGTGTAGGAGTAACGTTGACTTTAGACTTAGCAACTCCATGTAATGGGATCAGATTGGCTTTACAATATAATACAAATTTGCATTTATATATCACCTTTCACGTCAGGAGGACGTCCCAAGGCGCTGTAGAGTTGAGGGGTTGCCCCCGAGGTGCGCGTTGGTTTGGGGGGGGGGGCAACGAGGAAGGCGTTTAGACGGACCTTAAAGGAGGTGAGGGAAGGGGTGAGGCTGAGGGACTGCGAGATGGAGTTCCAGAGAGTGGGGCAGACACGCTGACTGCTGATGGTGGGGTGCGTGGGGATGTGAAGCAGGCCGGTACCTGCTGAGCGGAGGGAGCGACCAGGTTAGTACTGTTTGTTGTCGAGTGAAAAGCTTGAATATCAACATCTAAATTCCCAAACAGCAATCAGAGGCAGTTATAGGTGAAGCTTGACATTTACAGCCACACTGGAATGTCACTTTTATCCCAATCACAAGGAACAGAGTCACTGCTCAATGGTGACTCGAGAACAACCAGGAATACAAGTTACATCTCAGTCTCTGTGCTGTATTCTTTACAACGATTTAAGATTCTTTAGTCACTGACAAAAGCCTTTTTAATACCGTAGCCAGTCGCAGCCCCTAATGTCCCGACCACAGCACTGCCAGCAGCTGAGAGTCCAGCCGCTCCTTCAGGGGGAGAAAGAAGAAAAAAAGTTGATTCATTACTGATCATCGAGTATTACAGCACAGAAAGAGGCCATTCAGCCCATCAAGCCTGTGCCGACTCTTTGAAGAGCTGCCCATCAGTCCCACTCTATCCCTGCAAATCTCAGTCAATTACTCCCAGTGCCACGTGCTGGTGTGAACAGGAACAGCAAGATAAAGCAGGTTAGTGAGTGGCACGGGAAATGGTGCAGGACAGAGGGCTTCAGATTCCTGGGGCTTTGGGGACCAGTTCTGGGGAAGGAGGGACCCGTACAAGACACCTGAACACTGCAGAAAAGTGTGAGGTGATGTGTTTTGGGTGGAAGAATGAGGAGTGTCAATTCACTTTACAGTCTATTCTGTGAAATGCTTTGAGACGTCTAGAAGATGTGATATATATCAAATGTAAGAATTACTATTATTATAAAGCCAAGGATCCCATATAGTTTTTTATGTGAAGCCCCAAGTCTCTCTGCTCCTGTACGCCATTTAAAACTCCTCTCTCCTCAAAACAGTCCCGTTGACTTCGTTCCTCCGGGTCTGGCCTCCTCCTCGTCCCCCGAGTCCTCCGCTCCACCCTCGGCGGCCGTGCCTTCAGCCACTATGCCCCGAGGCTCTGGAACTCCCTTCCTCACTGCCTTCGTCTCGTTCCCTCCATTCCCATTTTCAGGTCTCTGCTGAAGACCTTTCGTTTCGACCGCACCTTTGGTCACCTTCCCCCCACTCACCCTGGCCCCTCCCCCTGCCCACCTGGCCCCTTACCCTGGCTTTTCCCCCTCCACCCTCCCGTCTCCCCCTCCCCCTGGCTCCTCCCCTCCCCTGGCTTGGTCCCGGGATCCGTTACTGTAAAGCGCTCTGAGACGCTGTCCGGCGTGGAGGGCGCTATATAAATCCAAGTTGTTGTTGTTGCATTATTTATTCTATATTGCCTCTCCTCATTCTTCCACCCAAAACACATCACCTCACACTTCTCTGCAGTGTTCAGGTGTCTTGTACAGGTCCCTCCTTCCCCAGAACTGGTACCAAAGCCCCAGGAATCTGAAGCCCTCTGTCCTGCACCATTTCCCGTGCCACTCACTAACCTGCTTTATCTTGCTGTTCCTGTTCACACCAGCACGTGGCACTGGGAGTAATCCAGAGATTATACCTTTGAGGTTCTGCTCTTTAGTTTCGTCCTGAGCTCCTGAAACTCTGTCTGTAGGAGCTCAACCCTTTTCATTTCCACAATATTGGTTACAACATGGAACACGACTTCTGGCTGTTCCCCTCCCAACACAGAAAGTTCCACACCCGCTCCGCATCCTCCACTCTGGCACCAGGGAGGCAACACACCATGTGAGACAACACACCATGTGAGACAACACACCATGTGAGACTCATTACTACAGCTGCAGAAACTCCTGTCTATCCCCCTAACTGTTGAATCCCCAATGACAATAGCATTGCTCCGCTTCCCTGTGAAGATGTTTGCCCCACTCTGCCTTGGACTTGCCTAAGATTGCCCTCCCCCGAGGGGTCGTCACCCTCACAGTATTCAGCACAGAAATCCTGTTTGTGAGTGCCACACTCCCGGGGGATCTCTGCACTGCCTGTCTCTGCTTCCGACCAATGCCGGGTGGTCACCCACTCACTCTCCTCCTGAACTCCCTGTGGCCGTGGGGTGATCACCTCCTGAAACGTACGATCCATAAAGGCTTCAGCTTCCCGTATGCACTGCAGTGACACCAGCCTCTCCTCAAATTCAGAAACCCTGAGCTCAAGCTCGAGCAGCCGGAGACACTTTCTGCACACGTGGTTGTCCAGTACAAGCGAAGGACAGTCACTAGTTGGTCATTTGACACCCAACAAGCAGAAGCTGCTGCCCTCTCTGCAAACCAATCACAGTGGATTCCAGGCACTGGATGTACAAACACAGGACCATGATTCCACACTTGGATACAATCACTACACTTGACAGCAATTCCCTGTGAAGCACTTTGAGACGGGCGCAGGATCAAATGCAATAATTTATCTCAAACAGAACGTAAGCTGCCAACTCCATTTGCGCGATGCTGCCCTGAAACAGAGGGCTTCACTGATGAAGTTTGCTAACCCTGGCTTTCAATAATCCTTACATTTGATATCAACCCTTCAACATCTTAAAGCTCTTCACAGGATTTACTGTAAAGTGTAGTGACTGTCTATTTTGTAGATGGATTCAATATTCCAAATAAAACAGGACAATATAATCTCTTTTTAATGCTTTACTGTGAGTTTCACTTGAGTTTTCTGGAGATGGTTGTATGTAATCGGCAACACAATGCGGTTTGACAACATGGCTTTTAACTGCCCTCAACTCCATCCGTCCTGTGCTCAAACACTTAGTGTCAGGGCCGTGCACTGGGCTGAGGGAAGGTCTCAGAACTGCACAATTAAGCAGCTTAACTTGTTTACCTTTTTATGCTAACGGCAGAGATCAGTCTACTCAGCCTATTCTTTTAGTCAGTGCCTCCTGAGAATAACAGTAATAATCCTTGCATTTGATATAGCGCCTTACCACATCTGAGTCATGTCAAAGCGCTTCAGAGAATACACTGTAAAGTGAGTTGGCTGTATATTTTGTTGGCAAAACACAGCAGGAAATTGACACAGCAGTGTCCTACAACAACAACAACAAGATTGCATTTATAGAGCGCCTTTCACGTCGGGAGGATGTCCCAAGGCGCTGGACAGTCGGGTCGGGACCCGAGTAGGGGGGAATGGTCAGGGTGAGGGAAGGGAGGGAGGGAGCGAGCGAGGGGAAGAAAGTCGAGAGGCGAGGTGAAGGTACGGATTAAGTGATCAAATTTTTATAATTTTTTAAGGTGATTATTACCCCCGCAAAGGCGATCGCCAATCAAAGAACAGCCAGGTTCCTACTTACTGATAGGTAACCAGAGGAGTGTGGAGTGAGGAAACCGGCCCAACGTTTTGCCTTCTGTGAATCTAAACAAGGTCCTTTCGCTTGCGAGGCGAGTGCTCTAACCACTGAGCTACAGGACTCCACAGCTCTGACAGCCCAGCTCTAGAATAGCCTATGTATTCCATACAACACTCTGTTGAGATGCTAAAGAATATGCCTTGAGCAGCGATCTTCTTCTGCAAGAAACTTAGTGAACAATTCTCTGGGGAAGGGTTGGCGTGGGCGACTGTAATTAGCCACCTCCCCCCCACTACCATAGTGAGTTTGTTACTAGGCCTCAATTAAGAAATACCTCGTCGCTACACTAGGAAGATGGGGTTGTTGTGCTGGAAGGATGAGATAAGATTGGCAATGGGCTTCTTACCTACAGACTGTAGGACAGCCACGAAACTGCCTGCTGCTACTCCTCCTCCATTGGCTATGGCAGTTGCTGACATGGCTTTTGCTGCTAAGGTTCCTGCTCCAATTCCAGCACTAGTGAAGCCAGCAGCACCGAGCACCACTGGGACAGCCCCCACTGCAACAACTGTGTGAGTGAGAGAGAAAAGAGAGACAAGGCTTGTAAAAGGGATAGACTGGGACAATAATCAAAAATAACTCATATATATTTGATACAGGGCCTTTCACATCAAGACATCTCAGGTACTTAACAGGATATACTGTAAAGTGCAGTGACTGAGCTTTGTAGGTAAACACGGCAGCCATGAGAACTTTAACGTCCACCTGAACAGTCCTCCCCAAGCACTGCCCTGGAGTGTGACTCCACTCACTCCCATTTACCTGCATTTTCCTCAATTCCAGTTAGGCCATCTGGAAACCCTTAACTTCAGTCACAGCACTGAGGTCCGGGGCACCACACTGGTTTTCACAGAGACTGTTTTCTTGGGGGGGGGGGGGGGGGAGGAGAGGTGGTCGCTGAATCCACGATTTCCTGTTGGCCCATCTTAACAGTCATGGAAATATGTCTCTGCCAGTAATGTGCATCCGAATCCGATTGTCTTTACAAATTGTGGAGTCCTGTAGCTCAGTGGTTAGAGCACTCACCTCGCAAGCGAGACCTGTGTTCGATTCTCAGGAAGGACAAAATGTTGGGCAAGTTTCCTAACTCCACATGCCTCTCCTAGCAGTAAATTGTTAGTCAATTGGTGGATCGTTTTTCCGGGTTTAATAATTCCTTGAAAAAATATCATAATAATAATCTGGTCACTCAAACTACAATTGTTCGTGGGACGCTGCTGTGTGCAATTGGCTGCCGCTTTTCGCCTAGTCAATTCACTTTACAGTATATTCTGTGAAAAGCTTTGAGACGTCTCAAAGAAGTGATGAGGCAATATATCAAATGCAAGGCTTATTATTAGGATTATTAATGCAAATTTGCATTTATATACTATCTTTCAAGTCAGGAGGACATCCCAAGGCACTGGAGAGTCGAGGTAGATGGGAGGAGGAGGTGGCAACGAGGAAGGTGCTTAAATGGCCCTTAAAGGAGGCGAGGGAAGGGGTGAGGCTGAGGGACTGTGAGATGGAGTTCCAGAGAGTGGGGCAGACACGCTGACTGCTGATGGTGGGGTGCGTGGGGATGTGAAGCAGGCCGGTACCTGCTGAGCGGAGGGAGCGACCAGGTTAGTACTGTTTGTTGTCGAGTGAAAAGCTTGAATATCAACATCTAAATTCCCAAACAGCAATCAGAGGCAGTTATAGGTGAAGCTTGACATTTACAGCCACACTGGAATGTCACTTTTATCCCAATCACAAGGAACAGAGTCACTGCTCAATGGTGACTCGAGAACAACCAGGAATACAAGTTACATCTCAGTCTCTGTGCTGTATTCTTTACAACGATTTAAGATTCTTTAGTCACTGACAAAAACCTTTTTAATACCGTAGCCAGTCGCAGCCCCTACTGTCCCGACCACAGCACTGCCAGCAGGTGAGAGTCCAGCCGCTCCTTCAGGGGGAGAAACAAGGAAAAAAGCGACTTTTTAGTGATAATTTATCAATTCCAACAAAGTTAACACTTTCCCTCAATTCATTTGGCCACGTTTTGCCCACAAATATACGGTCAATTCACTTTTCAGTACATTCTGTAAAGCGCTTTGAGACGTCTAGAAGACGTGAAAAGCGCTATATCAAATACAAGGATTATTATTATTTATTATTTCTGAACTTTGTTAAAATGAGGGGTGTGGGTTCAAGCCCCATGTCGAGACTCTCAAGTTGTGTCTAGGCTTAGGCTCTTGTTCAGGACTGCGGGGTTGGGGCGGGGGACACTACATGACAGACAAACACAATCACTGCATTTGGTTTTGATTAGCCGAGTCTCTGCCACATGCGGAAACCAATAACCGTGCATAGAATTCCATGCATCCCACCTACACATGGAAATCCCAGAGATAGATCGTTGGGATGGAATGCGCTCTCTCCCTGGAGGGAAGCATCCTGCTTACCTAATTCCAGAAAGTATTAGGTGCAGGTTGGCAAGAGCCAAGGATTGGGGACCCGAGAGTTTGCGTTGGAATAACTGTTGGGAGTCTAACCAGCTAACACCGCATAGCTTGTCATTGATATCGCTGTCTGGCAAGCTTTCTCGCTGCTTGTACAGCTAGGGCCACCCTACCGGTAGGGCTTTGGCTTGCAGGATTAACAGGAGCTGAGTGGGATTATTCGCTGCCCCAGTGACTGATTTGCCCTTCCAAGTCCTGCTGATGAGCTAGGCTTGGCTGGGCTGTGATCAGCAGTGCCATGGAACACACCGGAACTGCCTTACTCAGGAACCGCACCGACAGAGGCTCAATTCCAACATTCCGTTGCCAAACATGTCACCTTGGACCAGTTCAACTCCAAGGAGATCCCACTTCCCTCCCCTCCCCAAAGAGGATAGAATCAAAGAATATTACAGCAGAGAAAGAGGCCTTTCAGCCCATCATATCTGTATCAGCTCTTTCGAAGAGTTATCCAATCAGTCCCACTCCCCCATTCTCTCCCCATATACTTGCAATTTTTTTCCTTTTCAAGTACCTATCTAATCCCATTTTGAAAGCTGTCATTGAATGGGTTTCCTCAACCCTTTCAGGCAGTGCATTCCAGACCATAACAACTCTCTGTGTAAAAAATTCTCCTCTCTCCCCCCTCTGGTTCTTTTGCCGATTAACTTAAATCAGTGTCCTCTGGTTACCTAGCCTCCTGCCAGTCATAGAATCGTATAGCACAGAAGGAGGCCATTCAGCCATCATGCCCGGCTCTTGAAAGAACTATTCAAATTATTCCCACTCCTCCGCTCTCTCCTCATACCCTCGCAAATTTGTCCTTCCCAGATATCTATCCATCTCCTTTTTGAAAGTGCATTCCAGATCCAAACAACTCGCTGTGTGAAAAGATTTCTCCTCATCTCCCCTCCGGTTCTTATGAAAACCATCCTGAATCTGTGTCCTCTGGTTACCAACACACCCGCCAGTGGAAAACAGCTTTTCTCCGTGGAAACCCTGGGGTGCAGGTTGGAAGGGGAGGGGTGCAACAAGGAAGATTTTGAGGTGGATCTTAAAGGAGGCGAGGAAACGGGTGAGGCTGAGGGACTGCGAGATGGAGTTCCAGAGAGTGGGGCAGACACGCTGACTGCTGATGGTGGGGTGCGTGGGGATGTGAAGCAGGCCGGTACCTGCTGAGCGGAGGGAGCGACCAGGTTAGTACTGTTTGTTGTCGTGTGAAAAGCTTGAATATCAACATCTAAATTCCCAAATAGCAATCAGAGGCAGTTATAGGTGAAGCTTGACATTTACAGCCACACTGGAATGTCACTTTTATCCCAATCACAAGGAACAGAGTCACTGCTCAATGGTGACTCGAGAACAACCAGGAATACAAGTTACATCTCAGTCTCTGTGCTGTATTCTTTACAACGATTTAAGATTCTTTAGTCACTGTCAAAAGCCTTTTTAATACCGTAGCCAGTCGCAGCCCCTACTGTCCCGACCACAGCACTGCCAGCAGCTGAGAGTCCAGCCGCTCCTTCGGGGGGAGAAAGAAGGAAAAAAATAGTTGATTCTTTAGTGATTATAGAATATTACAGCACAGAAGAAGACCATTCGGCCCATCATGCCTGCGCCGACCGAAGCAGCTCTCTGTGTAACAAATGTTTTCCTCATCTCCCCTCTGGTTCTTTTGCCAATTATCTTAAATCTATGTTCCCCGATTAATGATCCATCGGCCAGTGGAAACAGTTTCTCCCTATTCACAGTATCAAATCCCCAACGTGAAAGGCAATATACAAATGTAATTTTGTAGTTGTCTCTCCTGATAACTGAAGTCCTTAATTCCTGGTATCATCATGGTAAATCTCCTTTGACCCTCTCCAAGGCCTTGACATCCTTCCTAAAGTGTGGTACCCAGAACTGAACACAGCCTCTAGCTGAGGCCTAACCAGTGTTTTATATAGAGGTTCATCATAACCTCTTTACTTTTGTATTCTATGCCCCTATTTATAAAGCCAAGGATCCCGTATGCTTTTTTTTAAAAACAGCTTTAGCTACTTGACCTGTCACCTTCAAAGATTTGCTTATTTGGACCTCTCTTTTCATTCACCCCCTTTTAAGATTGTACCATCAGCTTATATTGCCTCTTCTCATTCTTCCTCCCAAAATGCATTACTTTGCATATTTCCACATTAAATTTCATCTGCCACGTGTCTGCCCATGTTACCAGTCTGTCTAAATCTGTCTGCAGTCTGTTACTATCCTCCTCATTGTTTACTACTTTTCCTACCTTTGTATCATCTGCAAACTTGGGAATTGTACTCCCTATACCCAAGTCCAGGTCATTTATATAGATCACAAACACCAGTGGTCCCAATACCGATTTTTTGGGGGACACCACTGTACACTTTCCTCCAGTCAGAAAAACAACCGTTCATCACCACTCTCTGCTTTCCGTCTCCCAGACAGTTCTGTATCCGCTGCCACTGTCCCTTTAATACCGGGGGCTTCTATTTTGCTTATAAGTCGCTTAAATAGCACTTTATCAAATGCCTTTTGGAAATCCATATCAACTACATCAACTGCACTACCTTCATCCACCCTTTCCATTATTTCATCAAAATCTCTATCAGGTTTGTCAGACATGATTTGCCTTTAACAAATCCGTGTTGGCTGTCCTTTATTAACCCATATTTTTCTAAGTGAAAATTAATTTTGGCCCGGATTGTCGTCTCTAGTGGAAACAATTTCTCCCTATCTACTCTATCAAAACTGCTCATAATTTTGAACACCTCTATCGAGTCCCCCCTTAACCTTCTCTGCTCCAAGTAGAACAATTCCAGCTTCTCTCATTTCTTCACATAACTAAAGTCCCTCATCCCTGGTACCATTCTGATAAATCTACTCTGCACCCTCTCCAAGGCCTTGATATCCTTCCTAAAGTGTACTCCCCAGAACTGGACATAATACTCCAGCTGAGACCTAACCAATGACCTATAAAGGGATAGCAGACCTTCCTCGGTTTTGTAATCTTTGCTTCCATTGATAATGGAGTCCTGTAGCTCAGTGAATAGAGCACTCGCCTCTGAAGCGACAGACCTGGGTTCCATTCCCGGCATGGTGAAACGTTGGGCAAGTTTCCTTACTCCACACGCTTCTCGCTTTTATAATTCCGTCAAAAAAATAAAAAATTGTTCAATTCAATTCACAACTGTTTGTGGGACACTGTTGTGCGCAATTAGTTGCTGCGTTTCGCCCACAAAATATAAAGTCAATTCACTTTACAATAAAGTTTGTGCAGAGCTTTGAGACGTCTCAAAGATGTGATAAGACGCCATATCAAATGCAAGGATTATTATTCTTATAAAGCCAAGGATCCCGTATGCTTTTTTATGTGAACCCCCAGGTCTTTCTGCTCCTGTACCCCATTTAATACGGGACCATTTACTCTGTATTGCCTCTCCTCATCCTTCCTCCAAAAATGAATCACCTCATACTTCTCTGCAGTATACACCCAACAGTATAACAGGTCCCCTCTTCTGCTCCTTACCTTCTAACCAATAGCTTCCTTTTTTGATCCCTCTAGCACATCATCACTTTCCAGGGCTGTAACAGCACCTTTGATCAATGCGGCCACCCGCTACTCTTTTTCCTTCCCTGTCCCGCCTGAATACATTGTAACCAGGAATATTAAGATGCCATTCATGCCCTTGTTTGAGCCAAGTCTCCGTTATTGCCACTACATCATAATCCCACGTGCGCCTGCAGCTCACTTACCTTGTTTATCCCACTCCGTGCATTTACGCACGTGCACTCCAAACCTGCCTTTGGTTGCTTTGCAATTCTCCCCTCTCTAATCCCTCCTCTTTCTGGACTACTCTTTATTCCTAAATTATTGGTCTCTACCAGTCGTCTATGTTCCCTGAATCTCCTCTCTGATGTTATATGCTGGTTCTCTTCCACCTTCTAAATTTGTTTAAACCATCCCCTACAGCACTAGTCAACCTCCCCATGAAGACATTGGTCCCAGCCTTGTTCAGATGCAGCCCGTCTACCTTGCACAGGTCCCACCTGCCCCAGAACTGGTCACAAAGCCCCAGGAATCTGAAGCCCTCCTTCCTGCACCATTTCCCCAGCCACACATTAATCTGTTTATCTTGCTGTTCCTATATACACTACCACATGGCAAATGGAAGTAATCCAGAGATTACACCTTTGAGGTTGTGCTCTTTAGTTTCATCCTGAGCTCCTGAAAGTCTGCCTGTGGGACCTCAACCCTTTTCGTTCCTACATACATTGGTTCCAACATGGAACACAACTTCTGGCTGTTCCCCTCCCAACACAGAAAGTTCTACACCCGTTCTGCATCCTCCACCCTGGCACCAGGGAGGCAACACACCATGTGAGGCAACACACCATGTGAGACAACACACCATGTGAGACTCATGACTACAGATGCAGAAACTCCTGTCTATCCCCCGAACTGTTGAATCCCCAATGACAAAAGCATTGCTCCACTTCCCTGTGGAGTTGTTTGCCCCACTCTGCCGTGGACTTGCCTAAGATTGCCCTCCCCCGAGGGGTCGTCACCCTCACAGTATTCAGCACAGAAATCCTGTTTGTGAGTGCCACACTCCCGGGGGATCTCTGCACTGCCTGTCTCTGCTTCCGACCAATGCCGGGTGGTCACCCACTCACTCTCCTCCTGAACTCCCTGTGGCCGTGGGGTGATCACCTCCTGAAACGTACGATCCATAAAGGCTTCAGCTTCCCGTATGCACTGCAGTGACACCAGCCTCTCCTCAAATTCAGAAACCCTGAGCTCAAGCTCGAGCAGCCGGAGACACTTTCTGCACACGTGGTTGTCCAGTACAAGCGAAGAACAATCACTGCGTGTGGAGTCTGGAAACTGGCCCAACATTTCGCCTTCCGTGAATCAAACCCAGGTCCTCTCGCTTGCAAAGTAAGTGCTCTAACCACTGAGCTACAGGACTCCACAGCTCTGACAGCCCAGCTCTAGAATAGCCTATGTATTCCATACAACACTCTGTTGAGATGCTAAAGAATATGCCTTGAGCAGCGATCTTCTTCTGCAAGAAACTTAGTGAACAATTCTCTGGGGAAGGGTTGGCGTGGGCGACTGTAATTAGCCACCTCCCCCCCACTACCATAGTGAGTTTGTTACTAGGCCTCAATTAAGAAATACCTCGTCGCTACACTAGGAAGATGGGGTTGTTGTGCTGGAAGGATGAGATAAGATGGGGCAATGGGCTTCTTACCTGCCGCCAAACCACTTGCTGCTATTCCTCCTGCGTTGGCTGCTAAGGTTCCTGCCCCAATTCCAGCAGCACTGAGCCCCAAAGGAACACCCACCACTCCAGCAACTGTGAGAGAGAGAGAGAGAGACAGAAAATGGATAGACTGGAACAATAATCAAAAATAACTCTTAGATTTGATAGAGAGCCTTTATACCAGGACATCTCAGGTACTTAACAGGATATACTGTAAAGTGCAGTGACTGTGCTTTGTACGTAAACACGGCAGCCATGAGATCTTTGGTGTCTGTTGGGAGTGTAGGAGTAATGTTGACATTAGACTTAGCAACTCCGTGTAATAGGATTGGAAGATTGTTCTTCACAATATAATACAGATTTGCATTTATATACCACCTTTCACATCAGGAGGACATCCCAAGGCGCTGCAGAGTCGAGGGGTTGCCCCTGAGGTGTGGGCTGCATGTGGGAGGGAGGAGGGGACAACGAGGAAGGTCTTTAGACGGACCTTAAAGGAGGTGAGGGAAGGGGTGAGGCTGAGGGACTGCGAGATGGAGTTCCAGAGAGTGGGGCAGACATGCTGACTGCTGATGGTGGGGTGCGTGGGGATGTGAAGCAGGCCGGTACCTGCTGAGCGGAGGGAGCGACCAGGTTAGTACTGTTTGTTGTCGAGTGAAAAGCTTGAATATCAACATCTAAATTCCCAAACAGCAATCAGAGGCAGTTATAGGTGAAGCTTGACATTTACAGCCACACTGGAATGTCACTTTTATCCCAATCACAAGGAACAGAGTCACTGCTCAATGGTGACTCGAGAACAACCAGGAATACAAGTTACATCTCAGTCTCTGTGCTGTATTCTTTACAACGATTTAAGATTCTTGTCACTGACAAAAGCCTTTTTAATACCGTAGCCAGTCGCAGCCCCTACTGTCCCGACCACAGCACTGCCAGCAGCTGAGAGTCCAGCCGCTCCTTCAGGGGGAGAAAGAAGAAAAAAAAGTTGACTCTTTAGTGATTATAGAAAGAGGCCATTCAGCCCATCATGCCTCTGCCAACTCTTTGAAGAGCTCTTTGTAGGTCCCGCTCTTTCCCCATACCCCTGCAAATCTTTCCTTTTCTAGTAACTATCTAATTCCCTTTCGAAAGTTGTTATTGAATCGGTTTCCACCACCCTTTCAGGTAGTTCTTTCCAGACCATTAACAACTCTCTGTGTAAAAATGTTTGTTCATCTCCCCTCTGGTTCTTTTGCCAATTATCTTAAATCTATGTGCCCTGGTTACTGATCCGCCGGCCAGTGGAAACAGTTCCTCCTTATCTACTCTATCAAAACCCCTCATAATTGTGAACAGCTCTATTAAATCCCCACTTAACCTTTTCTGTTCTAAGGAGAACATTCCCAACGTCTATAGACTCTCCACATAGCTAAAGTCCTTCATCCCTGGAACATTCTAGTAAATGTCATCCATCCTAAAGTGTGGCGCGCAGAAATGGACACAAGACTACAACAAGAAGATTCCATTTATAGAGAGCCTTTCACGTCGGGAGGACGTCCCAAGGCGCTGGACAGTTGGGTCAGGACCCGAGCAGGGGGGAAATAGTCAGGGTGAGGGGAGGGAAGGGAGGGAGCGAGGAGGGGGTAGAGTCGAGAGGGGAGCTGAAGGCACGGTCAAAGAGAAAGATCTTGAGACCGGCCTTGAAGGAGGAAAGGGAGGAAGCGGCGAAGGCACTGGGGGATAGAGTTCCAGAGCCTCGGGGCTGAGAGGCTGAAGGCCACCGATGGTAGGGCGGTTGGGGCGGGGGATGCGGAGCAGACCGAAGCCAGAGGAACGGAGGGTACAGACAGGTAAGTAGGGGGATAGTAGGTCGGAGAGGTAGGAGGGAGCAAGGCCGCAAATGGCCTTGTAGGTGAGAATCTTGAATACTGCAGCTGAGGCCTAACCAGTGTCTTATAAAGGGATAATAGAACTTTTGTACTCTATGCCTCTATTCATAATGGAGTCCTGTAGCTCAATGGATAGAACATTCAACCTCGCAAGCAAAAGACCAGAATTAAATTCAAGGCAGGGCGAAATGTTGGGTAAGTTTCTTTACTCCAGATGCCTCTGTTTACCTAGTAGTAAGTAGGAACCCTGTTGGTGGTCAATTGGCGGATCGATTTTATAATTTCTTCAAAAAATATTAATAAAGTGATCACTTCAATCCACGACTGCATATGGGACACTGCTGTTCACAATTGGCTGCCACGTCTTGCCCACAAAATATACAGTTGATTCACTTTACAGTATATTTTATGTAGCGCTTTGAGACATTTCACAAATGTGATAAGTGGCTATATCAAATGCAAAGATTATTATTATAAAGGCAAGGATCCCATAAGCTTTCTTATGTGAACCCCTGGGTCTCTCTGCTATTGTACCCCATTTTAAAACTGTACCATTTATTGTATATTGCCTCGCCTCATTCTTTCTCCCAAAGGGTCTCACCTCACACTTCCCTCCATTAAACTTCATCTGCCATGTGTCTGCCCAATCTGTCTATGTCCTCCTGCAGTTTGCTACCATCCTCCTCACTGTTTACCACTTTCATCTGCAAACTTTAAATTTTGCTCTCTATACCCAAGTCCAACTCATTTACATATATCAAAAAGAGCAGTGGACCCTGGGGGACACCACTGTATACTTCCGTCCAGTCTGAAAAACCATCATTCACCATTACCCTCTGCTTTCTGTCTCCCAGCCAATTTAGTATTTATACTGCCCTACCATCAGTGGTCGGGCCTTCAGCCTCTCAGCCCGTAGGCTCTGGAACTCTATCCCCCAGTGCCTTCACCTTGCTTCCTCCCTTTCCTCCTTCAAGGCCGGTCTCAAGACCTTTCTCTTCAGCCGTGCCTTCAGCTCCCCTCTCGACTCTCTACCCCCTCCTCGCTCCCTCCCTTCCCTCCCCTCACCCTGACCATTTCCCCCCTGCTCGGGTCCTGACCCAACTGTCCAGCGCCTTGGGATGTCCTCCCGACGTGAAAGGCGCTCTATAAACGCAATCTTGTTGTTGTTGTCACTGGCCCTTTTATTTCATGGGCTTCAATTTTGCTAACTAGTCTATTATGTGCATCTTATCAACCACTTTCTGAAAGTCCGTATACAACAACAATAAATAATAATATCATTATTAACAACAACAAATTACACTTGTAGAGCGCCCTTCAAGTCAGAAAGACGTCCCAAGCGCTGGACAACCAGGAATTTTGGTCCTGAGCTGGGAATTAGGGTCAGAAGAGCTAACGAGCAATGGGAAGCCTTCAAGGAGGAGATAGTTCGGGGACAGAACAAATACATTCCCACAAAGGGGAAAGGTAGGGCATCCAAACCTCCCTGGATGAATAAGGAAATTGGGATTATAATAAACCAGAAAAAGGAGGCTTATGATAAATGTCAGGTCCAAAATACAGAAGATAATCAAATAGAATATAGAAAGGAAAGAGGAGAACTAAAAAAGGAAATAAGAGGGGCAAAGAGATTGTATGAGAAAAAATTAGCGGGTAACATAAAAGGGAATCCTAAGATATGTTATAAGCATATAAGGAATAAAAGATTGGTCAAAGGTGGAGTGGGTCCAATTAGGGACCAAAGAGAAAATCTTCTTGTGGAGGCAGAGGGCATGGCTGACGTACTGAATGAGTACTTTGCATCTGTCTTCACAAAAGAAGATGATGCAGCCAATGCCACAGTATAGGAGAAGAAGCTTGGAAAATTGGTAAAATAAGAATAATTTGAGAGAAAGTACCAAAAAGATTGTCGGTGCTCAAGGTAGATAAGTCATCCGGTTCGGACGGGATGCATCTAGGTTACTGAGGGTGGAAATAACGGAGGCTCTGGCCACAATCTTTCAATCCTCCTTGGAAACCGGGATGGTGCCAGAGGACTGGAGGGTTGTAAAAGTTACTCCCCTGTACAAAAAGGGGCAGAAGGATAAACCGGGAGCTACAGGCCAGTCAGCCGAACTAATGTCAGTAGTGGGAAAACTATAATCCGGGACAAAACAAATTTTCACTTAGAAAAATATGGGTTAATAAGGACAGCCAACACGGATTTGTTAAAGACAAACCATGTCTAACAAACCTGATAAGAGTTTTTTGATGAAGTAACGGAGAGGGTGGATGAAGGTAGTGAAGTTGATACTTATGTGGATTTTCAAAAGGTATTTGATAAAGTTCCACATAAGAGACTTGTAAGCAAAATAGAAGCCCCGGTATTAAAGGGACAGTGGCAGCGGATACAGAACTGTTTGGGAGACAGAAAGCAGAGAGTGGTGGTGAACGGTTGTTTTTCTGACTGGAGGGAAGTGTACAGTGGTGTCCCCCAGGGATCAGTATTGGGACCTCTGCTGTTTGTGATCTATATAAATGACCTGAACTTGGGTCATCAGAGCCCACTATGGTCCTGTTGGGTTCGATGCCCCAATCTACGGGATAATGCCATCCACCTGACCGCTCCCGGTCCCCGCGTGCGCACTATGGCTGCCGCTATGACCCGAGCCCCCTCACCCCCTCCCTCCCTCCCCCCTCCTCTCTCCCCCCAAACCCTCCCCCTCTCCATCTCTCCCGCTCTCTCCTCCTCTCTCTCCGTCCCTCTCGTCTTCTATCCCCACTTGACCCTCCCACAACCTCCCTCTGTTCCAGTCTGGGAATCCTCCGCCGGGCTCACCGCGGCACTCGGCGTTGGCTGTCCAGCAGCAGCCACACCGACTGCCCCATTCCCCACCACACTCGCCAGCCACCCCGGACACAGACCCGGGGAGTCAACCTCTCCTCCCTCATCCCCATTCCCCCCACCCCTGCCTCACAACCTGGACCCCCCTCCCCTCCCACACACCCTTCTGTCAACCGCTCCCTCCACATCGGACTGCAAAATGTCCGCTCCCTCTGCAACAAGGCCCTGGTCATCAACGATCTCATCCTTGATGAGAACGTTGATATCATGGCCTTGACAGAAACGTGGCTCACCCCAGGCGACACCTTCCCCCTCACGGAGGCCACGCCACCCGGCTACACCTCCCACCACATCCCCCGCCCCAACCGCCGTGGCGGTGGTGTTGCCCTTATCTCAAGGACACCACTTGCCCTATCCCCTTACTCCACTGGCTCTTTCCCCTCCTTCGAGCACCTCACCCTCTCCCACCCCTCATTCCTCTCCCTTAAAATCCTCCTCCTCTACCGGCCCCCTAAAACCTCTCCCACCTTCATCTCTGACATTTCAACACTCCTCACATCTCTTTGCCTCTCCTCTGATCGCCTCATCATCCTGGGCGACTTTAACCTACACTTCACCCCCTCCTGCTCCATCTCCACAGACTTCTCTTCCCTGCTCTCCTCACTCAACCTTTCCCTACACATAAACTCCCCCACTCACAGTCACGGCCACCCACTCGATTTGGTGATCACCCGGGGCCTCAGTGTCTCGGATGTCACTATTACCGACAAGGCCATCTCCGACCACTACTTCATCTCCTTCACCACCTCCACCCCCCTCCCCACCTCCACCAGACCCACCACCATCTTCTACCGCCCTTGGAAGAAGTTACCCCCACAATCCCTAACCGATGCCTTGGAGTCCTCTGAACTCCTCTCCCTCTGGCCTTCAACCCTCACCGACCCCTCTTCTCCTCTCTCCCTCCTCCACAATACCCTCTCCTCCACACTCGATACTCTTGCCCCCATCACTTCCCGCACTGTCTCCTACTCCCGCTCCTCCCCCTGGTACACCACCCACCTCCGCTCACTGAAATGCCAGGTGCGGGCTGCTGAACGCACCTGCGTCAAATCTGGCCTAACGGTCCACCGACAAATCTGGCTGGACCTCCTCAAAATTTACCGCTCCACTCTAGCCTCGGCCAAGTCGTCCTTCTACTCCAGGATAATCCTGGAGGCGAAGAACAACCCCAGGCTACTGTTTTCCACCACATCCCGACTCCTCCGTCCCCCCCGCCACCCCGCGCAGGTCATCTCCTCCAACCTTCACTGCGAGGAGATGCTGGATTTCCTTGAATCCAAGATCAAGGGAATCCGCTCCGCGGTCACTTCCCCTCCAACTTCCACCCACCACCCACCCCTTCCCTCCCACACTCCGACTCCTACCCATCCTCCCCTACACACCTTCGTACCCGTTTCCCCACCCTCTGTCACTGAACTCATCCTATCCCTAAAACCAACCACCTGCTCCCTTGACCCCATCCCCACTCCACTCCTTATCTCCCAGCTCCATTTTCTTGCCCCACACATCACTGACATCATAAACCTGTCCCTCTCCTCTGGCTCTGTCCCCATTCCATTAAAAACTGCCATCATCACGCCCACCCTGAAAAAACCCTCCCTTGATGCGTCGCAGCTATCAAGCTACCGGCCCATCTCCAACCTCCCCTTTCTCTCCAAGGTCTTGGAAAGAGTTGTCGCCTCCCAACTGCGCTCTTTCCTTCCACCCATTCTCTTTTTGAACCCCTTCAGTCAGGTTTCCGTGCTGCTCATAGCACAGAAACTGCCCTGGTCAAGGTCACCAATGATATCCTGACCATCTGTGACCAGGGCTCCCTCTGTCTCCTCGTCCTCCTCGACCTATCGGCAGCATTCGATACGGTCGACCACGCTATCCTACTCCACCGCTTGTCCTCCCACCTCAACCTTCAAGGCACTGTCCTTGAATGGTTTAGGTCGTACCTTTCCACCGTCTTCACTTCGTCTCAACGAATGGCTTCTCCTCCACCCCCCGTACTGTCTCATGTGGTGTCCCTCAGGGCTCTGTCCTCGGTCCCCTCCTCTTCACCCTCTATATGCTCCCCCTGTGGTGACATCATCCGCAAACATGGGGTTAACTTCCACATGTATGCGGATGACACCCAACTCTACCTTTCCTCCTCTACTCTCAACTCCACGACCACCGATGTCCTGACAGCTGCCTGTCCGACATCGAGTCCTGGACGAGAGACAACTTTCTTCAGCTCAACGTGCGAAAAACCGAGGCCCTCCTGATTGGCTCACGTCAGCGCCTCCGCACCTCAGGCGCTGACACCATCAGCATCCAAGGCTGCACTCTCCACCTCTCAAAGCCAGTCAGGAACCTCGGCGTTTTGTTCGACCCTGAGCTGTCCTTTCTCCCTCACATCCGCACCACAACTGGCACCGCCTTCCATCACCTCCGGAATATCGCCAGACTACGGCACTACCTCACCCCTCACGCTGCTGAAACCCTGGTTCACGCCTTTGTCACCTCAAGGCTGGACTATGGGAACTCTCTCCTCGCCGGCCTTCCCGCCACCTCCCTCCACAAGCTGCAGGTCATTCAGAACTCTGCAGCTCGTGTACTGTCCCGCACCAGGCTTCGGACCACATCACTCCCACCCTCGCTCGCCTCCACTGGCTCCCCATCCCCCAGAGGATTGATTTCAAGATCCTCATCCTCACCTACAAGGCCATTCACGGCCTTGCTCCCTCCTACCTCTCCAACCTACTATCCCCCTACCTACCTGCCCGTACCCTCCGTTCCTCTGGCTCCGGTCTGCTCCACGTCCCCCGCCCCAACCGCCCTACCATCGGTGGTCGGGCCTTCAGCCTCTCAGCCCCAGGCTCTGGAACTCCATCCCCCAGTGCCTTCGCCTTGCTTCCTCCCTTTCCTCCTTCAAGGCCGGTCTCAAAACCTTTCTCTTTGACCGTGCCTTCAGCTCCCCTCTCGACTCTCTTCCTCCTCCTCGCTCCCTCCCTTCCCTCCCCTCACCCTGACCATTTCCCCCCTCCTCTCTCCCTCCCTTCCCTCCCCTCACCCTGACCATTTCCCCCCTGCTCGGGTCATGACCCAACTGTGCAGCGCCTTGGGACGTCCTCCTGACGTGAAAGGCGCTTTATAAATGGAATCTTGTTGTTGTTGTTGTTGTATAGGGAGTACAATTCCCAAGTTTGCAGATGATACAAAGGTAGGAAAAGTAGTAAACAGTGAGGAGGATAGTAACAGACTGCAAATGGACATAGACAGACTGGTAACGTGGGCAGACACGTGGCAGATGAAGTTTAATGTGGAGAAATGTGAAGTGATGCATTTTGTGAGGAAGAATGAGAGGCAATATAAGCTGATGGGACAATCTTAAAGGGGGTGAAGGGACAGAGAGACCTGGTAAATCTTTGAAGGTGGCAGAAGAGGTGTTAAAGCTGTTAAAAAAGCACACTATTTCTGTGGCTTTATAAATAGGGGCATAGAATACAAAAGTCAGGAAGGTTAAGGGGAGATTTAATAGACGTGTTCAAAATTATGAGAGGTTTTGACAGAGTTGACAGAGAGAAGCTGTTTCCGCTTCTAGAGATGATAATTCGGGACAAACATATTCAGGACAAACATATTTCCGCTCCCCGATTACCCCAGTCCTTGCAACTGCACTGGCTGCCTGTCCCAGAGAGGATCGACTTCAAGATCCTCACCCTTGTCTTCAAATCCCTCCACTCCTCTGCACCCCCCCGACCTCTCTGACCTCCTCTAACCTCACAACAGTGCTCGTTGCCTTCGCTCCACGGATCTGGCCTCCTCCTTGTCCCCCGAATCCTCTGCTCCACCATCGGCGGCGGTGTCTTCAGCCACTATGCCCTGAGGCTCTGGAACTCCCTTCCTCATTCCCTTCGCCTCGTCCCCCTCTCTTCCCACTTTAAGGTCTTGGCTGAAGACCTTTCTTTTTGACCAGGCTTTTGGTCACCTTCCTCTGCCTCCCCCTGGCTCCTCCCCCGGCCCGGGGATCCGTTACTGTGAAGCGCTCTGAGATGCCGTCCGGCGTGGAGGGCACTATATACATCCAAGTTGTTGTTGTTAACACCGATTTAAAATATTAGACATTACCTGAAAGGGTGGGAGAAGCTGATTGGATAACAACTTTTAAGAGAGAAGTAGGACAAGTGTGCAGGGCTATGGGGAGAAAGTGAGAGATGGGATTGAATTGGATAGCTTCCTTCAAAGAGCCGTCACAGACACGATGGGTCAAATGGCCTCCTAGCTGTATAATTCTATAATTCAGAAGGGGAGGATGGCAGGTGGTGGGAGGGCGGCTGAATGCACGATTAAAGAGGAATGTTTTCAGATGGGACTTCAAGGAGGCAAGAGAGGGGGTGAGGTGGAGGGATTGCGGGATAGAGTTCCAGAGTTTGGGGGCAGAGATGCTGAATGCCCGATTGCCAATGGTGGACGGGAAGCGCGGGGGACCTGAAGCAGGCTGGTTTCCGCTGACCGAAGGGAGTGGACAGGCTGATATGGGGTTAGGAGGTCGGAGAAGTACAGGGGAGCAAGACCATGGAGGGGCTTGAAGGCAAGAAAGAGGATTTTGTACTCAATTCTCTGAGGAATGGGGAGCCAGTGAAGGCAGGCAAGAACGGGGTGATAGGTTTCTGGAGGCTGGTGCGGGAGAGGACACGAGCTGCAGAGTTCTGAATAATCTGAAGCTTGTGGAGAGAAGAGTTGGGAAGTGCAGTGAGCAGGCAGTTAGCGTGGTAGTCAAGCTGGGATGAAATGAAAGCGTGGATCAGGGTCTCGGAGGCCTGCGGTGAGAGGCAGTAGCGAAAGCAGGCAATGTTGCGGAGATGTGGAAAGGCAGAACACTACATTATACACTACATCAACTGCACTACCTTCATCAATCCTCTCCTTATATCATCAAAGAACCCAATTAAGTTTGTCAGACACGATTTGCTTTTAACAAATCCATGTTGACTCATTGATTAACTTATGTTTTTCTAAGTGAAAATGAATTTTGTCCTGGATTATGGTCTCTAGAAGTTTCCCCACCACTGACGTTAGGCTGACTTGACCTGTAGTTACTAAGATTACCCCTCTCCTTTTTTGGACATTTGCAACCCTCCAGTCACTACTCCCATATCCAAGGAGGATTAAAAGATTGTGAGATTGTGGCCAGAGCCTCCGCTATTTCCACCCTAACTTACCATAGCAATCTAGGATGCATTCCATCTGGACCAGGTGATTTTACTTTGAGCGCTGATAACCTTTTAAGTACCTCCTCTTTTTCCATTTTTATCCTATCCAATTGCTTCTAGTTGAGTATCTTTACCTTTGATGGTTCCTTCTCCCTTTCCATAACTACTCTAAATCTAATGATATTATGATTGCTGTTATCCAGATGCATTCCCACTAAAACATACTGCACTTGCCCCTCTATTCCCTAGGACTAGATCCAGCACTGCTTCCTTCCTCATTGGGCTGAAAACATACTGATTGAGGACATTTTCCTGTATACATTTTAGGATTTCTTGCCCTCCATGCTCTTTACAGTTTTCGTCCCAGTCTATGTTTGGATAATTGAAGCACTTCATTATCACTAATCTATTGTTTCTATATTTTTCTGAAATCTGCTTGCAGATTTGCTCCTCTTTCTTCTTCCGACTATTTGTTGGTCTGCAGTATACCTGTGGAGTCCTGTAGCTCAGTGGTTAGAGCACTCGCTTTGCAAGTGAGAGACCAGAGTTCAATTCCAGGCAGAGGGCGAAACCTTGGGCAAGTTTCCTTACTCCACACAGAGCCTAATAATAATCCCTCCAAAAACCCAAAAAATAAAATTGGTCATTTCAATCTACGACTGTTTGTGGGACATTGCTGTGCGCAATTGGCTGCCGCGTTCGCCCACAAATATACAGTCAATTCACTTTACAGTGTGTTCTGTGAAGCGCTTTGGGACGTCCTTCCAACGTGAAAAGCGCTATATCAAATGCAAGGATTATTATTATTATACACCTAGCAGCATAAGAGCTTCTCTTCTGCTCCTTACCTTCTAACCAAACAGATTCTGTTTTTGATCCTTCAAGCACATCATCACTCTCCAGGGCTATAACATTATCTTTGACTGTCACCCGCTCCTCTTTTTCCTTCCCTATCTCTCTTGAATGCATTGTAGCCAGGAATGTTAAGCTGCCTGTTGGATACTGTTTGCAGTGAGAGTCTTCAGACGAATGAAAGTTTCATAAAAAGTTTTATTCAGTCCTGCAAACAGCTGCAGTCCAGGCACAACTTCCTCAGACCCTCATGGCTGCAGAGAGCTTGTAAAACTGGTGTAAGCTGTTTATCATATCTTAGCTCACTATCACAACACCAAAGAAGGTCTTCTTGTTTTGAGTTCGATCAATGGTCTCCCACAATCCCCCCTTTTGCACTCAAAACAAAACGACACCACTTTACAAATAATAGGGACCAACCGGAGGTGATCCGTCATCATCCGTAGGGGTGCGCAGTGAATACAAGTGAGCACCTTTAGGAGAAGAGTACAAACGAGCGAGACACGAACGCACCAGCGCAAATAACAAAAACCATATCAAAAACATTATGACTTAATTCTTTTCAACACAGTTCGTAGTTTTCTCTTTCAGAGTTAAGCAGTCGCCCTGTAACTACCTCGAACGGACTGAGCCCAGTCGTTCGGTTGGGGGTTGCTCTTATGCTACAGAGCACAATTGGTAACGCTTGGGGCCTTGGGATACCCTGTAGCTGGTATTTGACCAATCTCTCTTTCAACTTGGCCTGTTGACTGAGGGTGGTAAGGACAGTGTAGACTCCACTTGATGTTAAGTATTCTGCAGACTTCTTGGCATACTGCTCCTGTGAAGCGTGTCCCTTGACCGGAATCGATCGAGCTTGGGAGTCCCCACCTCGGTATGTAGTCTTTACACAGAATTTTCGCTGTTTGGGTCGCTGTTGCTTTGCGTACCGGAGTAGCTTCAACCCATCTGGAGAATCTGTCCACAATTACCAATACATCAGAAAAACCTCGACTCTTGGGCAGGGAGATGTAATCAACCTGTATTTCCTGAAAGGGACCCATCGGGGCAGAGGGTCGAATTTGAGGCATTACCGTAATAGGACCTGGATTAATCTTTTGACATGGGACACATCTGTCCGCCACATTCTGGGCATGTTTCTTAAAGCCTTTTCCCCACCAATGTCTCGCAAATCTAGCCACCATCTGCTGAGGGGCTAGATGTTCCCAAGAGTGGATCTGTTGGGCCAAAAATGCCATTAAAGACTGGGGGGCTACTGTTCTTTGAGTGTCACGTTGTCGCCATATTCCATCTGAACCCAAATGCATTCCTTCTTCCATCCACGTCCATATCTCTTCCTTAGAACATTCAGCTTGCATCTTAGCAATTTCCGCACGTAAGCTTTTAATTTCTAATGATCGAATCCTACAACTGTCTTCATCGGTTTGAGGAGTCCTTTCTGCAGCTCTCTTGGCCGCCTCGTCCGCTTTTGCATTACCCTTAGCTTCATCCGCGTTTTCCTTCGTGTGGGCTTTGCACTTAAGTATCGCCGCCTTAGATGGTTTACTCATTGCTTCCAATAATGTCTGTACCTCTTTTCCATTACGAATGGGTGTACCGGTCACGGTTAGGTATCCTCTGCATCTCCAGATGCTTCCGAAGTCGTGAGCAACTCCAAATGCATACCTTGAGTCGGTATAAATGTTTACTGTTTTCCCTTCAGCCAGATTGCAGGCTTCGGTGAGAGCCCTTAATTCGGCTTGCTGAGCTGATGTTCCAGCCGGGTGGCAACCACTACCTTCCACACTTGAGAGGGTGGTTACTGCCCATCCCGCCTTCCGAATTCCATCCTTCGCCATGGACGAGCCATCGGTGAAAAATATCAAAGAAATCCTCCGGTAACATTATACAGTCATGTATGTTTTCCAAACAGTTTAGCACATCTACTCGATTTTCGTCCGATAACCCTTTCACCTTTCCTCCCCCCNTTATGCTCCTCGGGAATCGGGAGCATAACTGCAAGGTTAGTCGGCGTAGCTCGCACCAACCGAAGATTGGGGGCCTCGAGTATCGCTGTCCAACGAGTCCATTTTGCAGAAGTAACCTGTGATACCCGATTCATGGATAACATGGCATACACAGAATGAGGGCATTTAACCGTTAGTTCTTGGTCGAGTACCAACCTGGCTGTCAGCGTGACGGCTCTGCAAGTTGCTTCCATCGCACTTCCCCATCCACAGGCCACTGTGTCCAATTTGGCAGAATAGTAGCCAATGGGTCGTTGTTGATCACCGTGTTCCCGAGTAAGGACTGCTGTCACAAAACCGTTTGTCTCATTGACGAAGAGAGTATAAGGTTTACCCGTATCCGGAATACCGAGGGCATGTGCCGTTGCCAATGTATCCCAGAGATTTTTTAAAGGTGACCATCTGTTCCGAATTCAACTCGAAGGAGTCTTTAGAAGCTTTTCTTCCCTTCAGAATGTCATTCAGCGGTTGGGCCGGCTGGGTATAGCCTTCAACCCAAAACAGCTGCAGTCCAGGCACAACTTCCTCAGACCCTCATGGCTGCAGAAAGCCTGTAACCCGGTGTAAGCTGTTTATCATATCTGAGCTCACTATCACAACACCAAATAAGGTCTTCTTGTTTTGAGGTCGACCAATGGTCTCCCACACTGCCATTCCTGCCCTTGTTTCAGCCCAATCTCTGTTATTGCCACTACATCATAATCCCATGTGGTAATTTGTGCAGCTCACCAACAACAACAACATTACACTTGTAAAGCCAACTTATTTCTCCCACTCCAAACCTGCCTTTGCAATTCTCCCATATCTAATCCCTCCTCTTTCTGGACTACTCTTTATTCCAATGTTATTGGTCTCTACCAGTCCTCTATGTTCCCTGAATCTCCTCCATGATGTTACATCCTGGTTCTCTTCCACCCTCCAAATTAGTTTAAGCCCTCCGTGCAAGGACGTTGATCCCAGCCCTGTTCAGGTGCAGCCCGTCCACGTTGTACAGGTTTCACCTGCCCCAAAACTGGTCCCAAAGTCCCAGGAATCTGAAGTCCTCCGTCCTGCATCATTTCCCCAGCCACACATTAACCTGCTTTATTTTGCTTTTTCTATACACACTAGATGTGGCACTGGAAATAATCCAGAGAATACACCTTTGAGGTTGCACTCCTTAGTCTCCTCCTGAGCTCCTGAAAGTCTGTCTAAAGGACCTCAAGCCTTTTCGTTCCTAAATCCAACATGGAACATGACTTCTGGCTGTTCCCCTCCCAACACAGAAAGTTCCACACCCGCTCTGCATCCTCCACCCTGGCACCAGGGAGGCAACACACCATGTGAGACAACACACCATGTGAGACAACACACCATGTGAGACTCATAACTACAGCTGCAGAAACTCCTGTCTATCCCCCGAACTGTTGAATCCCCAATGACAATAGCATTGCTCCACTTCCCTGTGGAGTTGTTTGCCCCACTCTGCCGTGGACTTGCCTAAGATTGCCCTCCCCCGAGGGGTCGTCACCCTCACAGTATTCAGCACAGAAATCCTGTTTGTGAGTGCCACACTCCCGGGGGATCTCTGCACTGCCTGTCTCTGCTTCCGACCAATGCCGGGTGGTCACCCACTCACTCTCCTCCTGAACTCCCTGTGGCCGTGGGGTGATCACCTCCTGAAACGTACGATCCATAAAGGCTTCAGCTTCCCGTATGCACTGCAGTGACACCAGCCTCTCCTCAAATTCAGAAACCCTGAGCTCAAGCTCGAGCAGCCGGAGACACTTTCTGCACACGTGGTTGTCCAGTACAAGCGAAGGACAGTCACTAGTTGGTCATTTGACACCCAACAAGCAGAAGCTGCTGCCCTCTCTGCAAACCAAACACAGTGGATTCCAGGCACTGGATGTACAAACACAGGACCATGATTCCACACTTGGATACAATCACTACACTTGACAGCAATTCCCTGTGAAGCACTTTGAGACGGGCGCAGGATCAAATGCAATAATTTATCTCAAACAGAACGTAAGCTGCCAACTCCATTTGCGCGATGCTGCCCTGAAACAGAGGGCTTCACTGATGAAGTTTGCTAACCCTGGCTTTCAATAATCCTTACATTTGATATCAACCCTTCAACATCTTAAAGCTCTTCACAGGATTTACTGTAAAGTGTAGTGACTGTCTATTTTGTAGATGGATTCAATATTCCAAATAAAACAGGACAATATAATCTCTTTTTAATGCTTTACTGTGAGTTTCACTTGAGTTTTCTGGAGATGGTTGTATGTAATCGGCAACACAATGCGGTTTGACAACATGGCTTTTAACTGTCCTCAACTCCATCCGTCCTGTGCTCAAACACTTAGTGTCAGGGCCGTGCACTGGGCTGAGGGAAGGTCTCAGAACTGCACAATTAAGCAGCTTAACTTGTTTACCTTTTTATGCTAACGGCAGAGATCAGTCTACTCAGCCTATTCTTTTAGTCAGTGCCTCCTGAGAATAATCCTTGCGTTTGATATAGCACCTTATCACGTCTTTGAGATGTCTCAAAGCGCTTCACAGATTATACTGTAAAATTAATTGACTATATTTTGTTGACAAAAAGCAGCAACGGCAGCGAATTGTACTCAGCAATTGTACTCATTGTACTCCAGTCGTGGATTAACAACAACAACAACAACAAGATTGCATTTATAGAGCGCCTTTCACGTCGGGAGGATGTCCCAAGGCGCTGGACAGTTGGGTCGGGACCCGAGTAGGGGGGAATGGTCAGGGTGAGGGAAGGGAGGGAGGGAGCGAGGAGGGGGTAGAAAGTCGAGAGGCGAGGTGAAGGTACGGTTGAAGAGAACTGACCAAATAATAATTATTTTTTTAAGGGATTATTACCCCTGCAAAAACAATTCTCCAATCAATAAACAACCAGGTTCCTACTTACTGATAGGTAAACACAGGCGTGAGGAGTATGGAAACCGGTCCAACATTTCGCCTTCCGTGAATCGAACCCAGGTCCTCTCGCTTGCAAAGTAAGTGCTCTAACCACTGAGCTACAGGACTCCACAGCTCTGACAGCCCAGCTCTAGAATAGCCTATGTATTCCATACAACACTCTGTTGAGATGCTAAAGAATATGCCTTGAGCAGCGATCTTCTTCTGCAAGAAACTTAGTGAACAATTCTCTGGGGAAGGGTTGGCGTGGGCGACTGTAATTAGCCACCTCCCCCCCACTACCATAGTGAGTTTGTTACTAGGCCTCAATTAAGAAATACCTCGTCGCTACACTAGGAAGATGGGGTTGTTGTGCTGGAAGGATGAGATAAGATTGGCAATGGGCTTCTTACCTGCCGCCAAACCACTTGCTGCTATTCCTCCTGCGTTGGCTGCTAAGGTTCCTGCCCCAATTCCAGCAGCACTGAGCCCCAAAGGAACACCCACCACTCCAGCAACTGTGAGAGAGAGCGAGAGAGACAGACAAGGCTTGTAAAAGGGATAGACTGGGACAATAATCAATAATCAAGGGATAGATTGGGACAATCCATCAATAATCAATCGAGTGCAGCTCCCCTCACCCCCATTTACCTTAACTTTCCTCAATTGCAGTTTGGCCATCTGGAAACCCTCCACCACTGTCACAGCACTCAGGCCCGGGCACCACACCGTTACTAGTTATTTTTACAGGTTTTTTTTTGGGGGGGCGGCTGTTTGGGGGTTCTTTTCAGGGGCTGCTTTGTGCGGGGGTTGGGTGGGCCATCACAGGCTTCACGATTTCCTGTTGTCCCAGCTTAACGGTAATGGAAACATGTCTCTGGCTCTAATGTGCATATGTAGCGTCTGTTGGGAGTGTAGGAGTAACGTTGACTTTAGACTTAGCAACTCCATGTAATGGGATCAGATTGGCTTTACAATATAATACAAATTTGCATTTATATATCACCTTTCACGTCAGGAGGACGTCCCAAGGCGCTGTAGAGTTGAGGGGTTGCCCCCGAGGTGCGCGTTGGTTTGGGGGGGGGGGCAACGAGGAAGGCGTTTAGACGGACCTTAAAGGAGGTGAGGGAAGGGGTGAGGCTGAGGGACTGCGAGATGGAGTTCCAGAGAGTGGGGCAGACACGCTGACTGCTGATGGTGGGGTGCGTGGGGATGTGAAGCAGGCCGGTACCTGCTGAGCGGAGGGAGCGACCAGGTTAGTACTGTTTGTTGTCGAGTGAAAAGCTTGAATATCAACATCTAAATTCCCAAACAGCAATCAGAGGCAGTTATAGGTGAAGCTTGACATTTACAGCCACACTGGAATGTCACTTTTATCCCAATCACAAGGAACAGAGTCACTGCTCAATGGTGACTCGAGAACAACCAGGAATACAAGTTACATCTCAGTCTCTGTGCTGTATTCTTTACAACGATTTAAGATTCTTTAGTCACTGACAAAAGCCTTTTTAATACCGTAGCCAGTCGCAGCCCCTAATGTCCCGACCACAGCACTGCCAGCAGCTGAGAGTCCAGCCGCTCCTTCAGGGGGAGAAAGAAGAAAAAAAGTTGATTCATTACTGATCATCGAGTATTACAGCACAGAAAGAGGCCATTCAGCCCATCAAGCCTGTGCCGACTCTTTGAAGAGCTGCCCATCAGTCCCACTCTATCCCTGCAAATCTCAGTCAATTACTCCCAGTGCCACGTGCTGGTGTGAACAGGAACAGCAAGATAAAGCAGGTTAGTGAGTGGCACGGGAAATGGTGCAGGACAGAGGGCTTCAGATTCCTGGGGCTTTGGGGACCAGTTCTGGGGAAGGAGGGACCCGTACAAGACACCTGAACACTGCAGAGAAGTGTGAGGTGATGTGTTTTGGGTGGAAGAATGAGGAGTGTCAATTCACTTTACAGTCTATTCTGTGAAATGCTTTGAGACGTCTAGAAGATGTGATATATATCAAATGTAAGAATTACTATTATTATAAAGCCAAGGATCCCATATAGTTTTTTATGTGAAGCCCCAAGTCTCTCTGCTCCTGTACGCCATTTAAAACTCCTCTCTCCTCAAAACAGTCCCGTTGACTTCGTTCCTCCGGGTCTGGCCTCCTCCTCGTCCCCCGAGTCCTCCGCTCCACCCTCGGCGGCCGTGCCTTCAGCCACTATGCCCCGAGGCTCTGGAACTCCCTTCCTCACTGCCTTCGTCTCGTTCCCTCCATTCCCATTTTCAGGTCTCTGCTGAAGACCTTTCGTTTCGACCGCACCTTTGGTCACCTTCCCCCCACTCACCCTGGCCCCTCCCCCTGCCCACCTGGCCCCTTACCCTGGCTTTTCCCCCTCCACCCTCCCGTCTCCCCCTCCCCCTGGCTCCTCCCCCTCCCCTGGCTTGGTCCCGGGATCCGTTACTGTAAAGCGCTCTGAGACGCTGTCCGGCGTGGAGGGCGCTATATAAATCCAAGTTGTTGTTGTTGCATTATTTATTCTATATTGCCTCTCCTCATTCTTCCACCCAAAACACATCACCTCACACTTCTCTGCAGTGTTCAGGTGTCTTGTACAGGTCCCTCCTTCCCCAGAACTGGTACCAAAGCCCCAGGAATCTGAAGCCCTCTGTCCTGCACCATTTCCCGTGCCACTCACTAACCTGCTTTATCTTGCTGTTCCTGTTCACACCAGCACGTGGCACTGGGAGTAATCCAGAGATTATACCTTTGAGGTTCTGCTCTTTAGTTTCGTCCTGAGCTCCTGAAACTCTGTCTGTAGGAGCTCAACCCTTTTCATTTCCACAATATTGGTTACAACATGGAACACGACTTCTGGCTGTTCCCCTCCCAACACAGAAAGTTCCACACCCGCTCCGCATCCTCCACCCTGGCACCAGGGAGGCAACACACCATGTGAGGCAACACACCATGTGAGGCAACACACCATGTGAGACTCATGACTACAGATGCAGAAACTCCTGTCTATCCCCCTAACTGTTGAATCCCCAATGACAATAGCATTGCTCCGCTTCCCTGTGGAGTTGTTTGCCCCACTCTGCCGTGGACTTGCCTAAGATTGCCCTCCCCCGAGGGGTCGTCACCCTCACAGTATTCAGCACAGAAATCCTGTTTGTGAGTGCCACACTCCCGGGGGATCTCTGCACTGCCTGTCTCTGCTTCCGACCAATGCCGGGTGGTCACCCACTCACTCTCCTCCTGAACTCCCTGTGGCCGTGGGGTGATCACCTCCTGAAACGTACGATCCATAAAGGCTTCAGCTTCCCGTATGCACTGCAGTGACACCAGCCTCTCCTCAAATTCAGAAACCCTGAGCTCAAGCTCGAGCAGCCGGAGACACTTTCTGCACACGTGGTTGTCCAGTACAAGCGAAGGACAGTCACTAGTTGGTCATTTGACACCCAACAAGCAGAAGCTGCTGCCCTCTCTGCAAACCAATCACAGTGGATTCCAGGCACTGGATGTACAAACACAGGACCATGATTCCACACTTGGATACAATCACTACACTTGACAGCAATTCCCTGTGAAGCACTTTGAGACGGGCGCAGGATCAAATGCAATAATTTATCTCAAACAGAACGTAAGCTGCCAACTCCATTTGCGTGATGCTGCCCTGAAACATCTTCAAGATGTCTCAAATCGCTTCAGAGAATATGTTGTGAAGTGAATTGACTGTATATTTTGTGGGTGAAACGTGGCAACCAATTGTACACAGCAGTGTCCCACAAACAGTCGTGGATTAACTGACCAAATTATTTTTTTAAGGGATTAACATAACATGTAGGAGCAGGAGTAGCCCATTCGACCCTGCCCCGCCATTCAATCATGGATGATCTTCTAATCTAACTCCAGCTCATAACCTGACGCTGCCTTATTCCCACATCCCTTAATCCCTTTTGCAATAAGAAATCTATCTCTCTCAGTCTTGAATATGTTCAAGGACTGAGCGTCAACAGCCCTTTGGCGTAGTGATTTCCATACATTCACCGCCCTTTGAGTGAAGAAGTTCTTCCTCAACTCAGTGCGAAAGGGCTGCCTCTGATTTTAAGGTTGTGACCCCTAGTTTTAGTTTCTCCAACCGGGGAAACAATCTCCCACTATCTACTCTATCATTGCCCTTTGATGATCTTATAGGTTTCTATAAGATCCCCTCTAATTCTTCTATATTCTAGAGAATATAGGCCCAAATTGGTCAGCCTATCCTCGTAACTCATCCCCTTCATCCCTGGTACTAACCTAGTAAATCTACGCTGCACCCCTCCAAGGCAAGTACATCCTTCCTTAAATGAGGAGACCAAAACTGCACACAGTATTCCAGGTGTGGTCTCACCAGGGCCCTATACAGTTGCAGCAAGACTTCCCTACTCTTATACTCTAATCCTTTCATAATGAATGCTAACATACCGTTCGCCTTCCTAATTGCTGCTGCACCTGCAGACTAACTTTCTGTGATTGGTGTACAAGGACACTCAAGTCCCTCTGGACGCTAACACATTCCAATCTCTCCCTTTTAAAAAATAACCCACTCTACTGTTTTTGCTACCAGGTGGATGACTTCGCACTTCCCTACATTATACTTCATCTGCCACCTACCTGCCCAGTCACCTAACCTATCTATGTCTCGCTGCATTTTTTAATGTCGTCCTCTGTGTTGACACTTCCTCCTAGTTTTGTGTCATCCGCGAATTTAGATATATTAACTTTGATGTCCTCATCTAAATCGTTGATGTAGATGGTAAATAGCTGAGGCCCAAGGACTGATCCACTGGTCACATCCCACCAATCTGATAAGGACCCGTTTATCCTACTCTTTGTTTCCTACCCGTTAACCATTCCCCAATCCACAGTAATATGCTCCCCCCAATTCCATGGGCCCTTATCTTTTGGACTAACCTTTTATGCGGCACCTTATCGAATGCCTTCGGGAAGTCCAAATAGACCACATCCACTGATTCACCCTTATCGAGTTTACTGGAAATGTCCTCAAAAAACTCTATGAGATTTGTCAAACATGACTTCCCTTTTGTAAAGCCATGTTGACTTGGCCTAATTATATTGTGCCCTAAATACCGTACTACCACATCCTTAATCAATGATTCTAAAATTTTTCCTATCACTGATGTGAGACTAAGTGGCCTATAGTTCCCCATCTTTTCCTTTCCACCTTTTTTAAATAGTGTTGTGACATTTGCGATCTTCCAATCCATGGGGACTGTTCCAGAATCCAAGGAATTTTGGAAGATCAGACATAAGGCCTCCACTATCTCATAAGTTCCCTCTTTTAAAACCCTGGGATGCAAACCATCCGGACCAGGGGATTTGTCACTTTTTAGTGCTAACAGTTTCCCAGCACCAATTCTCCACAAATAATTATTACCCCTGCAAAAACAATTTGCTTATCAACGAACAACCAGGTTCCTACTTACTGCTAGGTAATCACAGGCATGTGGAGTAAGGAAACCTGCCCAATGTTTCGCCTTCCATGAATCAAACCCATGTCCTTTCGCTTGCAAGGTGAGTGCTCTAACCACTGAGCTACAGGACTCCACAGCTTGACAGCCCAGCTCTTGAATAGCCTATGTATTCCATAAAACACTGTTGAGATGCTAAAGAATATGCTTTGAACAGTCAATCTTCCTCTGGAAAAAATTAGTGAACAATTCTCTGGGGAAGGGATGGGCGACCAAAATTACCCCTTATTCCCCAAGGTAGGTTTGTTACCAGGACTCAATTACGGTTTGTTGTGCTGGAAGGATAAGATGGGCAATTGGCTTTTTACCTGCAGACTGTAGGGCAGCCACCATACCACCTGCTGCTATTCCTCCTCCATTGGCTATGGCAGCCGCTGACATGGCTTTTGCTGCTACAGTTCCTGCTCCAATTCCAGCACCAGTGAAGCCAGCAGCACTGAGCACCACTGGAGCAGCCATCACTGCAGCAACTGTGTGAGAGAGAGAGAAAGAATGAGAGAGAGGAGAGCAGAAAGAAGCAAGAGTAGAGAGTGAATGAGTGAGAGAGGAGAGACAAGGCTTGCAAAAGGGATAGACTGGGACAATAATCCAAAATACTCTTATATTTGATACAGGGCCTTTCACATCAAGACATCTCAGGTACTTAACAGGATATTCTAAAGTGCAATGACAGTGCTTTGTAGGTAAACACGGCAGCCATGAGAACTTTAACTCCCCAAGCACTGCCCTGGAGTGCGGCTCCACTCACTCCCATTTACTTGCACTTTCCCTATGTCCTTGTAGTTTCCCTGCTAGAATCAATATACTATTGCTTAAAGTATTATTTTACAATACAAATTCACACTTGCGTAGCGCCTTTCACGTCAGGAGGACTTCCCAAGGTGCTGGACAGTCAGGGATTTAGACCCGAGCTGGGGGTCGAGATGAGGACGGCAGGGGCGTGGCTGAAAGTTCGGTTGAAGAATCCTTTGAGACGCGCCTTGAAGGAGGCGAGGGCGGGAGCATGGTGAAGGGAATGTGGGATGGAGTTCCATAGGCTGGGAGTAGAAAGGCTGAAGGCACGACCGTCGATGGTGGGTCGGGCCAGCCGGGGGATGCGGAGCCGGCCACAGCCTGCTGAGTGGAGGGAGCGGACAGGTTGATATGGGGTCAGCAGGTCGCAGAGGTAGGGAGGGGCAAGGCCGTGGAGAGCCTTGAAGGCGAGGACGTTGAACTCTATTTTCTGGGGGATGGGGAGCCAGTGGAGCCGGGCGAGGGTAGGGGCGATGGGGTCCCAGAGCCAGTGTGGAAGAGAACATGAGCTGCAGAGTTCTGGATGATCTGCTGCTTGTGTTGAGAAGGCTGATAAGCGTATGGAACCACTGCTGTTTTTGATCTATATAAATGACCTGGACTTGGGTATAGGGAGTACCATTTCCAAATTTGCAGATGATACTAAGCTGGAAAAATAGTAAACAGTGAGGAGGATAGTAACAGACTGCAAATGGACATACAGACATGTTGTAGATGAAGTTTAATGTGGAGAAATGCAAAGTGATGCCCTTTGGAAGGAAAAATGAGGAGAGGCAATATAAGCTGATGGTACAATCTTAAAGGGGGTGAAGAACTAGGAGACCTGGGGGTTCATATAAGTAAATCTTTGCAGGTGGCAGGACAGGGAGATAAAGCTGTTAAAAAAAGCATCCGGGATACTCGGCTTTATAAATAGGGGCACAGAGTACACAAGTCAGGAAGTTATGATGAACCTTTATAAAAACACTGGTTAGGCCTCGGCTAAAGACGGTGTTCAGTTTTGGGCCACACCTCAAAGAATGTCAAGTCATTGGAGAGGGTGCAAAGGAGATTTACCAGTATGGTACCAGGAAAGCAGCGTCCTGCAAAGTTCCTCAGGGCTCTGTCCTTGGTGCCCTCCTTTTCAATATCTATAATCTTCCTCTTGGTGACATCATCCAGAGACATGAGATCAATTTCCACATGTATGCGGGTGACACCCAACTCTAACTCTCTGTCTCCAACCTTGACACCAGGAGCATTGTTGTCCTGACAGAATGTCTGTCAGACATCAAGCCCTGGATGAGAGCTGGCTTTCTACAGTTGAACGTCAACAAGTCCAAGGTCCTCATGATTGGCTCCCGTTAGTGCCTCCTCACCTCAGGCACTGACAGCATCACCATCCAAGGATACACACTCCGCCTTACTAAGCCAGTCTGGAATTTTAGCATCTTGTTTGACCCTCAATTATCCTTTCTGCCACACATCAATGCCGTGACCCCCTTTGTCTCCTCCACCTCCGCAAAATCACGCAGCTCTGCCACTGTCTCACACTGCAACAACAACAAGATTGCATTTATAGAGCGCCTTTCACGTCGGGAGGAAGCGAGGCAAAGGCACTGGGGGATAGAGTTCCAGAGCCTCGGGGCTGAGAGGCTGAAGGCCCGACCACCGATGGTAGGGCGGTTGGGGCGGGGGATGTGGAGCAGACCGGAGCCAGAGGAACGGAGGGTACGGGCAGGGAAGTAGGGGGATAGTAGGTCGGAGAGGTAGGAGGGAGCGAGGCCATGAATGGCCTTGTAGGTGAGGATGAGGATCTTGAATTCGATCCTCTGTGGGATGGGGAGCCAGTGGGGGGGAGCGAGGGCGAGGGTGAGGGTGGGAGTGATGTGGTCGCGGTGTCTGGTGTGGGACAGTACATGAGCTGCAGAGGTTTGAATGACCTGCAGTGTGGAGGGAGGGCCGGGAAGGCCGACGAGGAGAGAGTTCCCATAGTCCAGCCTTGAGGTGATAAAGGTGTGGACCAGAGTTTCAGCCGCGTGAGGGGTGAGGTAGTGCCGTAGTCTGGCGATGTTCCGGAGGTGATGGAAGGCGGTGCCAGTTGTGGCGCGGATATGAGGGAGAAAGGACAGCTCAGGGTCGAACAGAACACCGAGGTTCCTGATGGCTTTGAGAGGTGGAGAGTGCGGCCTTGGATGCTGATGCTGTCAGCGCCTGAGGTGCGGAGGCGCTGACGTGAGCCAATCAGGAGGGCCTCAGTTTTACGCACGTTGAGCTGAAGAAAGTTGTCTCTCGTCCAGGACTCGATGTCGGACAGACAGCTGTCAGGACATCGGGGGTCGTGGAGTTGAAGGTAGAGGAGGAAAGGTAGAGTTGGGTGTCATCCGCATACATTAAGTTAACCCCATGTCTGCGGATGATGTCACCAAGGGGGAGCATATAGAGGGTGAAGAGGAGGGGACTGAGGACAGAGCCTTGAGGGACACCACACGAGACAGTGCGGGGGCCGGAGGAAAAGCCACACTGCAGGCCACCGAGACCCTCATACATGCATTCATTACATTCAGGCGCCCTGCCCCGCCCTGCCCCCGCCGTGCCCCGCCCGCCCTGCCCCCACCCCCGCCCCCACCCCGCCCTGCCCCCGCCCTGCCCCACCCCTGCCCCCACCCCGCCCTGCCCCCGCCCCGCCCTGCCCGCCTGGGCCAACGACCCCAACCACCTGTGTAACGTCACTTCCTCGCGCCATTTTTCAACCCCCCCCACATTCTCCTTTAGTCTCCTCCTCCTTTACTCCTGTTCACCCCCACCCCCGCCCCGCCCCGCCCCTGCCCCCACCCCCGCCCTGCCCCGCCCCGCCCTGCCCCCGCCCTGCCCCCCCCCCCCCGCCCTGCCCCCGCCCGCTGCCCCCGCCCTGCCCCCGCCCTGCCCCCGCCCTGCCCCGCCCCGCCCCCCCACCCCCGCCCTGCCCCCGCCCCGCCCCGCCTGCCCCCCCGCCCCCGCCCCCGCCCCGCCCTGCCCCCACCCCGCCCTGCCCCACCCCCGCCCTGCCCCACCCCCGCCCCACCCCGCCCTGCCCCGCCCTGCCCCGCCCCGCCCTGCCCCGCCCCACCCTGCCCCCGCCCCGCCCTGCCCCCACCCCGCCCTGCCCCCCCGCCCGCCCCCGCCCCGCCCTGCCCCCACCCCCGCCCTGCCCCCGCCCCGCCCTGCCCCCGCCCCGCCCTGCCCCCACCCCCGCCCTGCCCCGCCCTGCCCCTGCCCGCCCTGCCCCCGCCCCGCCCTGCCCCACCCCCGCCCTGCCCCACCCCCGCCCTGCCCCCGCCCTGCCCCCGCCCTGCCCCCGCCCCACCCTGCCCCGCCCCACCCTGCCCCCGCCCCGCCCCCCCCGCCTGCCCCCTCCTCGCCCCTCCCCGCCCCGCCCTGCCCCATCCCCGCCCTGCCCCCACCCCGCCCCGCCCACCCCCGCCCCGCCCCGCCCCGCCCTGCCCCCACCCGCCCTGTTTCTGAACGCGTTGACTTCAAGATCCTCTCTCTCATTTTCAAATCCCTTCATCATGCCGTCGCACCTCTCTACCTTCCCCCACTGCCTCCTGTTCATTCCTCGCTCCCTCTCCTCCACCATTGGCAGACATGCTTTCAGTCACTACGCCCCTAATCCTTGGAATTCTGTTCCATAATCCCTCTGCCTTGCTCGCTCCATCGCCACTTTCAAATCCCGCCTAAAGACCTTTCTGATTGTGTTTACGGACACCTCCCGCCTACCTCTCCTGCCTGGCTCGGGTTCAGACTCCGCCACTGTTAAGAGCTCCGGGATGCTATATGAATATAAAATTACATTTGTATAGTGCGTTTCATGGCGGAAGGACGTCCCAAAGCGCTGACCACTTAGGGATTTGTACCCGAGCTGGGGGTCACAATCGGGGAGGGTGGCCGAATGCTCGGCCGAAGAGGAGGGTTTTGAGACATGCCTTTAAGGAGGCAAAGGGAATGTGGGATGGAGTTCCATAGGGTGAGGGCAGAAAGGCTGATGGTGGGGCGGTCCGGGCAGGGGGCTTCGAGAAAGCCAGAGCCTGTTGAACGAAGGGAGTGTACAGGTTGATATGGGGTCAGCAGGTTGCAGAGGTAGGGAGGGGAAAGGCCGTGGAGGGCCTTGAAGGCGAGGACGAAGATTTTGAACTCTTTCCTCTTGGGGATGGGGAGCCAGTGATCGGGTGGGGGTTATGGAGTCACGGAGCCTGGTGCGGAAGAGGATACACGCTGCAGAGTTTTGGATGATCTGCAGCTTGTGTAAGGAAGAGTTGGGAAGGCTGACAAGTAGGGAGTTGGCGTAGTCGAGCCTGGAATGATGAATGCGTGGATGAGGGTTTCGGGAGCCTGAGGGGTGAGATAATGGTGGAGCCGCACAATGTTGTTGTTTGTATTATTCTATGTAATATTTATATATTTGCTCTATATGCATAAATATATTGTTTAGATATTTTATTATTTGTAATACTTAATATTTGTAATATTTGATGTTTATAACATCATATTTACACTATTTAATATACAGTGTGCAAAAGTAATCACAAGGTGTAATGTCTGAGGTGAGGCAGGTGTTGTGAACTGAGGTGTTGGGGGGGGGGGCTGGTGTTGGAGGGGGGGGGGCTGGTGTTGGAGGGGGGGGCTGGTGTTGGAGGGGGGGCTGGTGTTGGAGGGGGGGGGGCTGGTGTTGGAGGGGGGGGGCTGGTGTTGGAGGGGGGGGGCTGGTGTTGGAGGGGGGGGGCTGGTGTTGGAGGGGGGGGGCTGGTGTTGGAGGGGGGGGGGCTGGTGTTGGAGGGGGGGGGGTGGTGTTGGGGGGGGGGGCTGGTGTTGGAGGGGGGGGGCTGGTGTTGAGGGGGGGGGGGCTGGTGTTGGAGGGGGGGGGGCTGGTGTTGGAGGGGGGGGCTGGTGTTGGAGGGGGGGGGGCTGGTGTTGGAGGGGGGGGGGCTGGTGTTGGAGGGGGGGGGGGGCTGGTGTTGGAGGGGGGGGGCTGGTGTTGGAGGGGGGGGGGCTGGTGTTGGAGGGGGGGGGCTGGTGTTGGAGGGGGGTGGCTGGGGGGGGGGCTGGTGTTGGAGGGGGGGGGCTGGTGTTGGAGGGGGGGGCTGGTGTTGGAGGGGGGGGGCTGGTGTTGGAGGGGGGGGGCTGGTGTTGGAGGGGGGGGGCTGGTGTTGGGGGGGGGGCTGGTGTTGGAGGGGGGGGGGCTGGTGTTGGAGGGGGGGGGCTGGTGTTGGAGGGGGGGGGGCTGGTGTTGGAGGGGGGGGGGGCTGGTGTTGGAGGGGGGGGGGCTGGTGTTGGAGGGGGGGGGGGGCTGGTGTTGGAGGGGGGGGGGGCTGGTGTTGGAGGGGGGGGGGCTGGTGTTGGAGGGGGGGTGGCTGGTGTTGGAGGGGGGGGGGCTGGTGTTGGAGGGGGGGGGGCTGGTGTTGGAGGGGGGGGGGCTGGTGTTGGAGGGGGGGGCTGGTGTTGGAGTGGAGGGGGGGGCTGGTGTTGGAGGGGGGGGGGGCTGGTGTTGGAGGGGGGCGGGGGCTGGTGGCGGTGGTGTTGAACCCGGAGCCGGTGATGTTGGAAGTGGTGTTGGAGACGCTGTTGGAGTTGGAGCAGTGGAGCGCCAGTGCCGCACCAGCGCCAGATCCAACGCCAAATCCAACGCCAGCCGATAAGTCTTCAGCTGCAGTTTGAACGCGGGATAGAGTGAGCGAGTTGGAGTGATTCCAGGATGAAAATAGTCAACTCTTTAATAATAATAACATAATAATAATTAATAAAAAACTGATTAATTAATAATACTGTTTATGTGGATGATGATACAAAGTTATACAATCTTGACTGGAAACAACCTCCATTTAATAACATCTTGGTTGATGTCATTGTTATTGGAGATTAACTGTACCCAGAGGGTAAGTAATGTCTTATTAATATTTAGGTTTAATAATTGCAAACAAGCAGATGGGGAGAAAGGAGCAAGATAACAGAATAAAATGTTTTATTTTGGCTGATACAAATCGATTGCTCTGCTGCTTATCAGATGAGTTGAAAGTCTTTTCATTGTTCCCAGGATCCAGAAATTGGTTATCTACAGCTCTGTGGACTGCAGGAGGAGCAGGTAGGATATTCACAGCACAGAAGGCCACTCAGCCCGCCTTACCCGCACTGTCCCCCCCCAAAGTGACTGTTGGCAACGCCACCATGGCACAGCAGTCCACGCGATACCTGTTTGCTCCCGGATTAACTAGCTCCCTTGAGGTCTCTACACCACGCCTTTATAGATCGTACGAGTGTTATATCCACTTACTCTGATTGTAAGATTGAGAAAAACACAGAGAAAGTTGGCACAAAGATATGGCGTTTTTATCTAAATGAATATTTGTCCTTATCCAGATGTAGGGAAAAGAAAATTTTTCTAATCTTGACCCTCAGCATTAGAATTAACAACAAAAAAATTACATTTGTAGAGAGCCTTTCATGTCCGGAGGGCGTCTGAAGACTCTGGACAATCAGAGCTTCAGACCTGAGCTGGGGGGCGGGATTGGGAGGGTGGAGGGCCGGGGGGGGAAGGAGTTGAACAAAGGCATGATCAAAAAGGAGGGTCTTGAGATGGGTCCTTTCAACTGGGGTTTGGCCGACCACTGTTCCTGCCAGTCACATATCATTGTTGGCAGATTAACACATTTTATTCCCTTAGGGATGTTAACTGAAGAATACTTTCAAAAAGTATCTTTTTCAGTGAAATATTCATGTAATGGGGAATCGCTTTATAAACCTGCAATAGCTATTGCCTGGCTCACTCAGTGGGAGCACTTTCACTTCATGAGTCAGAAGGCTCTGGAGGCACGGGAGGCATGGCTCTGTTTAGCTGATAATCTCAGACCTCGAACCAAAAGACCAAAGTTGAATCTCTACCAGTTGTGTTGCAGCTGTTTCTCGTATCGTTGCAGTTCCTTGTGCTTCTCTCACTTTTTGCCTTTTATGATGTTCCTGGTATCTTGAGGTCGAGTGGTTTAAGTCGCAAAATGTGGGGTACCCGTTCTGCCTTCCTCCAGGAGCGGAAACCGTAGGTTCTCTGACTCGAGCCGAAAACTCAGATGAGCAACTCTGACTGAACACAGTGTAGCTTAGCGACACCTCTATTATAATTGTCTTTTTGTTAAACATCAGGATGGTCCGTACGTTCTCACCCACCTGAGAGCTGTTTTCAGGCTGGTTTAAACAAGCTTGGCCTTGAGTATGTGACCCATCAGCTGATTCTAACTAAAACAATGTAGGAGATTAACAACAAAATTACATTTGTAAAGCGCCTTTCATGTCGGGAGGACGTCCCAAGTCACTGGACAATCAATGTTTCGTACCCGAGCCGGAAGTCAAGATCGGGGAGGGTGGAGGGCAGGGAGGAAGGAGGGTGACCAAGGCACGGTCGAAGAGGAGGGTCTTGAGATGAGTCTTGAAGGGGGCAAGGGAGGGGGTGAGGCGGGGGGGACTGCGGGATGGAGTTTCAAATGGTGGGGGTAGAGTTGCAGAAGGTCCACCCGCTAATGGTGGGGTGGGCAACGTGTGGGCGTGGAGCAGGCTGGAGCCCGCTGAGCGGAGGGAGTAGGCAAGTTGGTAGGGCATCAGAAGGTGGCAGAGATAGAGGGGAGCAAGTCCATCAAGGGCTTTGAAGGTGAGGACCACAATTTTGAACTGAATCCTCTGTGTGATAGGAAGCCAGTGGAGTCGAGTGAGGATGGGAGTGATAAAGTCGCTGGAGAGGACACGGGCTGCAGAGTTCTGGATAATCTGCAGCCTATGGAGGGAGTAGTTGGGGAGGCCGACAAGCAGGGAGTTTGAAATTCAAGCCTGAATGTAATGAATGCATGTATGAGGGTCTCGGTGGCCTGCAGTGTGGCTTTTCCTCCGGCCCCCGCACTGTCTCGTGTGGTGTCCCTCAAGGCTCTGTCCTCAGTCCCCTCCTCTTCACCCTCTACATGCTCCCCCTTGGTGACATCATCCGCAGACATGGGGTTAACTTAATGTATGCGGATGACACCCAACTCTACCTTTCCTCCTCTACCTTCAACTCCACGACCCCCGATGTCCTGACAGCTGTCTGTCCGACATCGAGTCCTGGACGAGAGACAACTTTCTTCAGCTCAACGTGCGTAAAACTGAGGCCCTCCTGATTGGCTCCGTCAGCGCCTCCACACCTCAGGCGCTGACAGCATCAGCATCCAAGGCCGCACTCTCCACCTCTCAAAGCCATCAGGAACCTCGGTGTTCTGTTCGACCCTGAGCTGTCCTTTCTCCCTCATATCCGCGCCACAACTGGCACCGCCTTCCATCACCTCCGGAACATCGCCAGACTACGGCACTACCTCACCCCTCACGCGGCTGAAACTCTGGTCCACACCTTTATCACCTCAAGGCTGGACTATGGGAACTCTCTCCTCGCCGGCCTTCCCAGCCCTCCCTCCACACTGCAGGTCATTCAAAACTCTGCAGCTCGTGTACTGTCCCGCACCAGACACCGCGCCCACATCACTCCCACCCTCGCCCTCGCTCCCCCCCACTGGCTCCCCATCCCACAGAGGATCGAATTCAAGATCCTCATCCTCACCTACAAGGCCATTCATGGCCTCGCTCCCTCCTACCTCTCCGACCTACTATCCCCCTACTTCCCTGCCCGTACCCTCCGTTCCTCTGGCTCCGGTCTGCTCCACATCCCCCGCCCCAACCGCCCTACCATCGGTGGTCGGGCCTTCAGTCTCTCAGCCCCGAGGCTCTGGAACTCTATCCCCCAGTGCCTTTGCCTCGCTTCCTCCCGACGTGAAAGGCGCTCTATAAATGCAATCTTGTTGTTGTTGCAGTGTGAGACAGTGGCAGAGCTGCGTGATTTTGCGGAGGTGGAGGAGACAAAGGGGGTCACGGCATTGATGTGTGGCAGAAAGGATAATTGAGGGTCAAACAAGATGCTAAAAGTTCCAGACTGGCTTAGTAAGGCGGAGTGTGTATCCTTGGATGGTGATGCTGTCAGTGCCTGAGGTGAGGAGGCACTAACGGGAGCCAATCATGAGGACCTTGGACTTGTTGACGTTCAACTGTAGAAAGCCAGCTCTCATCCAGGGCTTGATGTCTGACAGACATTCTGTCAGGACAACAATGCTCCTGGTGTCAAGGTTGGAGACAGAGAGTTAGAGTTGGGTGTCACCCGCATACATGTGGAAATTGATCTCATGTCTCTGGATGATGTCACCAAGAGGAAGATTATAGATATTGAAAAGGAGGGCACCAAGGACAGAGCCCTGAGGAACTTTGCAGGACGCTGCTTTCCTGGTACCATACTGGTAAATCTCCTTTGCACCCTCTCCAATGACTTGACATTCTTTGAGGTGTGGCCCAAAACTGAACACCGTCTTTAGCCGAGGCCTAACCAGTGTTTTTATAAAGGTTCATCATAACTTCCTGACTTGTGTACTCTGTGCCCCTATTTATAAAGCCGAGTATCCCGGATGCTTTTTTTAACAGCTTTATCTCCCTGTCCTGCCACCTGCAAAGATTTCTTATATGAACCCCAGGTCTCCTAGTTCTTCACCCCCTTTAAGATTGTACCATCAGCTTATATTGCCTCTCCTCATTTTTCCTTCCAAAGGGCATCACTTTGCATTTCTCCACATTAAACTTCATCTACAACAGTCTGTATGTCCATTTGCAGTCTGTTACTATCCTCCTCACTGTTTACTATTTTTCCAGCTTAGTATCATCTGCAAATTTGGAAATGGTACTCCCTATACCCAAGTCCAGGTCATTTATATAGATCAAAAACAGCAGTGGTTCCATACGCTTATCAGCCTTCTCAACACAAGCAGCAGATCATCCAGAACTCTGCAGCTCATGTTCTCTTCCACACTGGCTCTGGGACCCCATCGCCCCTACCCTCGCCCGGCTCCACTGGCTCCCCATCCCCCAGAAAATAGAGTTCAACGTCCTCGCCTTCAAGGCTCTCCACGGCCTTGCCCCTCCCTACCTCTGCGACCTGCTGACCCCATATCAACCTGTCCGCTCCCTCCACTCAGCAGGCTGTGGCCGGCTCCGCATCCCCGGCTGGCCCGACCCACCATCGACGGTCGTGCCTTCAGCCTTTCTACTCCCAGCCTATGGAACTCCATCCCACATTCCCTTCACCATGCTCCCGCCCTCGCCTCCTTCAAGGCGCGTCTCAAAGGATTCTTTCAACCGAACTTTCAGCCACGCCCCTGCCGTCCTCATCTCGACCCCAGCTCGGGTCTAAATCCCTGACTGTCCAGCACCTTGGGAAGTCCTCCTGACGTGAAAGGCGCTACGCAAGT